>NW_019264345.1:395820-643719 GCF_002742605.1 Olea europaea var. sylvestris | reverse complement strand
TCTTTAAAAATATTTCTCCATATTATTAAGGCTTTTTAAGGCTTTGGAATTTCAATAAAGAATCACGTTTTCAGTAATTTTGTTTTCCACGTTCATCTTCAAAATGTGAGATGCTCAGTGCTATTAGTGGTTTGTCCACATCTTTTCAAATACGTTGTTATGTATGGATTTAATTACTTCAGTTTAGAGCTCCTTTGGGAGAAATCATGATACAGTTTAAGGCACAATTTAGCCTTCACGTTATTTGCAGCGCTTGCTTGAATTATCATTTGTCATGGTGTGATAATTCTCATGTTATGTTTGTAAGAGAATTTATGCATAATTTCACGTTTGATTTGAATGTGGAGTAGCAAGCATTTCATTGAGTATAATTCGTTATACTCATCCCTCTCTATTTACAATTTTCAGGTAGAAATTAGTATGCTGGATGGCGGTGGATGGATGCATATTGGACCAACGGATCTCCATCATGAAGTACTTTAATTTTTAGAAACACTAGAATATTTAATAACAGTTGATTATTATTATTATTTTTAAATTTAGACTCAATTGTGAGTCATGTCATAACTTTCAATTAGTCCTATTTTTATTATTTGTTAGAAATACTTTTATTAATGTTTGATAAAAGATATGATTCCAAATTGTTCCGCATATGTTATTTAATTTAATTTACCTTTTGTTAAGGTTGTTCAATTTTTACTGAATTCCTCGTTATATTAAAATGTATTTGCCTCAAGCACTTTATTAATCAATTCATGTTTGGTAACATTCCGAGTTGCTAGAGAATTCGGGGCGTTACATCATCCAATTTTTGTTGACAACCTAGTACCCTTAGAATCTATTTTCTAGGCCCAAGAGATGATTAATGTACATGTAAAGGCTGAAAATCATATTAAACACAAAATTGGACAGAATCTGTTTTCAGATTTCCCTTGTACAGATTGCGTTCTTTCAAATTCTTGTAACTAATTACCCCATTTTGGCATCATGGAATCATTAAAAACACTCTAAAATAATCACAAGCAAGTTCATATGTTCAAGAAATTATAAACCCCTCAAGAAATAATGGACACAAACCTTAAAACTGTGAAGTAACTTGGCTGTCCAGAAATTCAAGCTTGTTGTTTCTATTTCTCTTCGGTTCTTTCACTCTCTTTTTTCACTTGGACTCACTTAGATACGAGCTAATGGAGTTAACATATTATCTAGGAGGTAGATAAGTGGTCTTTAAACAGTTAAGGTCGTGCTTATTGCTTAAGGATTAAGGAATTTGTGGGCTGCAGCCACATCAAGCCATCAAGGTGAGTCACTAAGCAGGTGGTGGCTTCTTGTTGCAATATTTGAACTTTATACAACTATATCCCTCCTACATGAGATCATGCCTTCAGGTTAAAAAAATTGAGTGTTAAAATGTCAAAATACCCCAATCATGAGGTGTCTTAGCATGAGGTGTCTTCATGGCAGCAATACTTGACTTTCAACCATTATATTTGGATTCATTTGTGACTTTTAAGATATATATCTATCCTCTATTAAGTGTTTAGGGAGTATAAACAAGATTGATGCCTTAAGATTGAAGAAATTGAGTGTTAAAATGACAAATATCCCAAGCATGAGGTGTACCAGCAAGAGGTGGTCACTTGTTGCAAAAATCTGATTTTATATCTATCGTTACATGTACAAATCAAGTATCCTTGACTTATTTTGGCATGCTTACAATCCCTTTCACTTGTCCTCAGATCCCAAATTATTTTATAGAGTTAATATCTCAACTGTTCATTTAATTTCTTACCCCATTGACACCCAATTCTCAACCGATTTCAACAATTCGCACCTCAGTATTTATAATGTAGTATGAGACATATATTATTGTATTGTGATAATGACACTTCATGCCTCACATTCCAAATGTGTCAATTACCTATCTAGGGTTTAAGATGACCTCGATCCACCGAATGGAAAGCTTGAACCTTTATCGGTACTAATTTTCGACCTTTTCGATTTCCATTACTTACCAACCTAATCTTCAACATTTATTTGACATAATTTTTCTATCATAGCTCAATGTGAAATTCGCTACTTAGGTCAAGGAGTTAAAGATCATCACTATATAAAGATTTTAAAGCCTCGATGATCAAACACACGTTTTTAAGAGAAAGCAATTAGGAAATTGATGCAAATGACAATATAATTAGCATGGAAGCATGAATCATATTGGACAAATGTAGAACGTGGAGCTCGGGGTATTATAATGTGATATTACCCTATTGGACAGTTAAAATTTCAAATAGCTTTTCCATCCAATTGACACTAAACAGCAATGCAAGTGTCAAACAACGTGTCCAAAATCTGAGTACAAACAGCAAAGTTCAATCGGCAAGGACCTTGCTACATTACACTATTGTGTACACTTTAGTTTAAACTTTTCCACGTGACATCACCCTGTTGGACAATTTAAATTTCAAACAGTTTTCCCATCCAATTGACACTTGATAACAATGTAAGTGTCAAACAACATGTCAAAAACCAATTTACAAATAGCAAAGTTCACTCTGTATGAACAATGCTATAGGTACACTATGGTGTACACTTTAGTTTACACTTTGCCACATGAAATTACCCTGCTGGACAGTTTAAATTTCAAATAGTTTTCCCATCCAATTGACACTTGAAACAATGCAAGTGTGAAACAACGTGTCCAAAATCAGTTTACAAATAGCAATGTTCAATAGGTAAGGACCTAGCTACAAGTACAATATGGTATACAATTTAGTTTACACTTTGCCACGTGACATTACCTTGTTAGAAAGTATACAGTTTGAACAATTTTCCCATCCATTTGACACTTGAAAACAATGCAACTGTCAAACAACGTGTTAAAAGTTGGTGTACAAATAGTAAAGTTCAATAGGTAAGAACCTTACTACATGTACGCTATGGTGTACACTTTAGTTAACACTTTGCTACGTGACATTACCCTGTGGGATAGTTGAAATGTCAAACAGTTTTCCCATCCAATTTACACTGAACAATAATGCAAGTGTCAAACAACGTGTCCAAAATCAGTGTACAGATAGCAAAGTTCAATCGGTCAGGACCCGCTACATTACACTATGGTGTACACTTTAGTTTACACCTTGCCACGTCACATTACCCTGTTGGACAGTTTAAATTTTAAACAGCTTTTCCATCCAATTGACACTTGACAACAATGCAAGTGTCAAACAACATGTCAAAAATCAGCATATAAATAGCAAAGTTCACTCCGTATGAACCATGCTACATGTACACTATGGTGTATACTTTAGTTTACACTTTGTCACATGACATTACTCTGCTGGACAGTTTAAATTTCAAACAGTTTTCCCATCCAATTGACACTTGACAACAATGCAACTGTCAAACAACCTGTCAAAAATCAGTGTACAAATAGCAAAGTTCAATCGGTAAGAAGCTTGCTACATCACACTATAGCATACACTTTAGTTTACACTTTACCACGTAACGTTACCCTGTTGGATAGTTTAAATTTCAAATAGTTTACCCATCCAATTGACACTTGACAACAATGCAAGTGTCAAACAACGTGTCAAAAACCAGTGTACAAATAGCAAAGTTCAATAGGTAAGAACCTTGCTACATGTACGCTATGGTGTACACTTTAGTTTACACTTTGCCACGTGACATTACCCTGTTGTGGACAACTTAAATTTCAAACAGCTTTCCCATCCAATTGACACTTGACAACAATGTAAGTGTCAAACAATGTGTAGAAAATTGGTGTACAAATAGCAAAGTTCAATTCATAAGGACATTGCTACATGTACACTATGGTGTACACACTTTAGTTTACACTTTGCCACGTGACATTATCCTATTGTCAGTTTAAATTTCAAACTTTTTTCCAATCCAATTGACACTGACAACAATGCAAGTGTCAAACAACGTGTCAAAAATCAGTGTACAAATTACAAAGTTCAATCAGTAAGAACCATGCTACATGTACACTATAGTGTATACTTTTGTTTACCTTTCACCACGTGACATTACCCTATTGGACAATTCGAATTTCAAACAATTTTCCCATCCAATTGACACTTGACTCCAATTTAAGTGTCAAACAACGTGTCAAAAATTAGTGTACAAATAGCAATGTTCAATCGGTAAGGACCTAGCTACATGTACACTATGGTCCACACTTTCGTTTACACTTTGCCACGTGTCATTACCCTGTTAGATAGTATAAATTTCGAATAGTTTTTCCATCCAATTGACACTTGACAACAGTACAAGTGTCAAACAACATGTCCAAAATTGGTGTACAAATAGCAAAGTTCAATCGGTAAGAACCTCACTACATGTACACTATGGTGTACACTTTAGTTTACACTTTGCCACGTGACATTATCCTGTTGGACAGTTTAAATTTCATGCAGTCTTCAAATCCAATTGACACTAGACAATAATGCAAGGGTCAAACAACGTGTCCAAAATCTGTGTACAAATAAGAAAGTTTAATCGGCAAGGACCGTGCTACATTACACTATGGTGTACACTTTAGTTTACACTTTGCCATGTGACATTACACTGTCGGACAATTTAAATTTCAAAGAGTTTTCCCACCCAATTGTAACTTAACAACAATCTAAGTGTCAAACAACGTGTCGAAAATCAGTGTACAAATAGCAAAGTTCAATCTATAAGAACCTTACCACATGTACACAATGGTGTACACTTTAATTCACACTTTGCCACGTGACATTACCCTGTTGGACAATTTAATTTTCAAATAGTTTTTCCATCCAATTGACATTTGATAACAATGCATGTGTCAAACAACATATCAAAAATCAATGTACAAATAGCAAAGTTCAGTTGATAAGAACCTTGCTACGTGTACACTATGGTACACTTTAGTTTTCACTTTGCCACGTGACATTACCCTGTTGTGGATAGTTTAATTATCAAATAGTTTTCCCATCCAATTGATACTTAACAACAATGAAATTGTTAAACAACGTGTCAAAAATCATTGTACAAATAGCAAAGTTCTATCGATAAGAACCTTGCAAGCACACTATGTTGTACACTGTACTTTACATTTTGCCACGTGACATTACCCTGTTTGACTGTTTATATTTCAAATAGTTTTCCCATCCAATTGACACTTGATAATAATGCAAGTGTCAAACAACGTATCAAAAATCAGTGTACAAATAGCAAAGTTCAATCGATAAGAACCTTGCTACATGTACACTATGGTGTATACTTTAGTTTACACTTTGCCATGTGACATTACCCTATTGTGGACAACTTAAATTCCAAACAGCTTTCTCATTCAATTGACACTTAACAATGCAAGTGTCAAACAACCTGTTAAAAATCGATGTACAAACAGCAAAGTTTAATCGATAAGAACCTTGCCACATGTATACCATTGTGTACACTTTAGTTTGTACTTTGCCACGTGACTTACCACGTTAGACAGTATAAATTTCAAACAGTTTTCCCCTCCAATTGACACTTGACAACAATGCAAGTGTCAAACAACGTGCGAAAAATCAGCGTACAAATAGCAAAGTTCAATCAGTAAGAACCTTCCTACAAGTACACTATAGTGTACACTTTAGTTTACCCTTTGCCACGTGATACTACCCTATTGGATAGTTTAAATTTGAAACAATTTTCCCATCCAGTTGACACTTGACAACAATGCGAAAGTCAAACAACGTGTCAAAAATCAGTGTACGAATAGCAAAGTTCAATCGGTAAGAACCTTGCTACATGTACACTATGGTGTACACTTTAGTTTACACTTTACCACATGACATTGCCCTGTTGAATAGTATTAATTTCAAAAAGTTTTCCAATTGAATTGACACTTGACAACAATGTAAGTGTCAGACAACATGTCAAAAATCAGTGTACAAAGAACACTGTTCAATCGGTAAGGATCTAGCTACATGTACACTATGGTGTACACTTTAGTTTACATATTGCCGCATGACATTACCCTATTAGACAATATAAATTTCCAATAGTTTTCTGATCCAATTGATGCACGACGACGATGCAAGTGTCAAACAACATGACAAAAATTGGTGTACAAATAGCAAAGTTCAATTGGTAAGAACCTTGCTACATGTACACTATGGTGTACACTTTAGTTTACACTTTGCCACGTGACATTAACCTATTGGACAGTTTAAATTTCAAACAATTTTTTCATCCCATTGACTCTTGACAACAATGCAAGTGTCAACCAACGTATCAAAAATTAGTGTACAAATAGCAATGTTCAACCGGAAAGGACCTAGTTACATGTACAATATGGTATCCACTTTAGTTTACACTTTGCCATGTGACATTACCCTACTATACTAAATAAATTTCGAATAGTTTTTCGATCCAATTAACACTTAACGATAATGCAAGTGTCAAACAACAAGTCAAAAATCAGTGTACAAATAGCAAAGTTAAATTGGTAAGAACCTTGCTACATGTACATATGCTGTACGCTTTAGTTTACACTTTGCCACTTGACATTACCCTATTGGACAATTTAAATTTCAACAAGTTTTCCCATCCAATTGGCACTAGACAACAATGCAAGTGTCAAACAATGTGTCCAAAATCTGTGTACAAATAGCAAAGTTCAATCGGTAAGGACCTTGCTACATTACACTATGGTGTATACTTTAGTTTACACTTTGCCACATGACATTACTCTATTGGATAGTTTAAATTTCAAACAGTTTTCCCATCCAATTGACACTTGACAACAATACAAGTGTCAAATGTGTCAAAAATCAGTGTACAAATAGCAATGTTCAATCGCTAAGGACCTAGCTACATATACACTATGGTCCACACTTTCGTTTACACTTTGCCATGTGTCATTACCTTGTTAGACCGTATAAATTTCGAACAATTTTCCCATCCAATTAACACTTGACAATAATGCAACTGTCAAACAACGTGTCAAAATGGTGTACAAATAGCGAAGTTCAATCAGTAAGTACCTTGCTACATGTACACTATAGTGTACACTTTAGTTGACACTTTGCCACGTGACATTACCCTGTTGGACAGTTATAATTTCAAATCGTCTTCAAATTCAATTGACACTAGACAACAATGCAAGGGTCAAACAACATGTCCAAAATTTGTGTACAAATAGGAAAGTTTGATCGGCAAGGACCTTGCTACATTGCACCATGGTGTACACTTTAGTTTATACTTTTCCACGTGACAATACCCTGTTGGATAGTTTAAATTTCAAACAACATGCCAAAAATCAGTGTACAAATAGCAAAGTTCACTCTGTATGAACCATGCCACAAATACATTATGGTGTACACTTTAATTTATACTTTTCCACATGACATTGCCCCGCTGGATAGTTTAAATTCAAACAATTTTCTGATCCAATTGACACTTGACAACAATGCAAGTGACGAACTACATGTCAAAAATCGATGTACAAATAGCAAAGTTCAATCGGTAAGAACCTTGCTACATGTACACTATGGTGTACACTTCAGTTTATACTTTGCCACGTGACACTACACCGCTGGACAGTTCAAATTTCAAATAGTTTTCCCATCCAATTGACACTTGACAACAATGCAGGTGTCAAATAACATGTCAAAAATCGTTGTACAAATATCAAAGTTGCATTGCTGTACCGTGTCAATTGGATGGGAAAACTGTTTGAAATTTAAATTGTCCAACAGGGTAATGTCATGTGGCAAAGTGTAAACTAAAGTATACACCATAGTGTACATGTAGCAAGGTTCTTGCCAATTGAATTTTGCTATTTGTAAACTGATTTTTTACTTGTTGTTTGACACTTGCATTGTTGTTAAGTGTTAATTGGATGGGAAAACTATTTGAAATTTACATTGCCCAAAAGGTTAATGTCACTTGGCAATGTGTAAACTAAAGTGTACACCGTAGTGTACTTGTAGAAAGGTCCTTACCGATTGAACTTTGCTATTTTTAAGCCAATTTTTGTCATGTTATTTGACACTTTCATTGTTGTAAAGTGTTCATTGGATAGGAAAACTGTTGGAAATTGTAACTGTCCAATAGGGTAATGTCACGTGGCAAAGTTTAAACTAAAGTATACACCATAGTGTACATGTAGCAAGGTTCTTATAGACTGAAGTTTGCTATTTGTATGCTGATTTTTGAAATGTTCTTTGAGACTTGTATCGTTGTCAAGTGTCAATTGGATAGGAAAACTGTTTGAAATTTAAACTGTCCAACAGGGTAATATCACGTGGCAAAGTATAAACTAAAGTGTACACCATAGTGTACATGTAGCAAGGTTCTTACCGATTGAAATTTGCTGTTTGTACACTGATTTTTGACACGTTGTTTGACACTTGCATTGTTGTAACGTGTCAATTGGATGGGAAAATTGTTTGAAATTTAAAATTTTCAACAGGATAATGTCACGTGAAAAAATGAAATCTAAAGTGTACACCAAGGTGTACATGTAGCAAGGTTCTTGCCGATTGAACTTTGCTATTTGTACACTGATTTTTCACATGTTGTTTGACACTTCAATTGTTGTCAAGTGTTAATTGAATGAAAAAGCTGTTTGAAATTTACACTGCCCAAAAGGGTATTGTCAGGTGGCAAAATGTAAACTAAAGTGTACACCGTAGTGTACACGTAGCAAGGTCCTTACCGATTGAACTTTGCTATTTGTAAACTGATTTTTGTCATGTTGTTTGACACTTGCATTGTTGTAAAGTGTCAATTGGATAGGAAAACTGTTGGAAATGAAAGCTGTCCGACAGGGTAATGTCATGTGGCAAAGTGTAAACTAAAGTGTACACCATAGCGTACATCTAGCAAGGTTCTTACAGACTGAAGTTTGCTATTTGTACACTGATTTTTGACACGCTGTTTGACACTTGCATTGTTGTCAAGTGTCAATTGGATGGAAAAACTGTTTGAAATTTAAACTGTCCAATAGGATAATGTCACGTGATAAAGTGTAAACTAAAGTGTACACCATACTGTACATGTAGCAAGGTTCTTACCGATTGAACTTTGTTGTTTGTACACTGATTTTTGACACGTTGTTTGACACTTGCATTGTTGTAACGTGTCAATTGGATGAGAAAATTGTTTGAAATTTAAACTGTCCAGCAGTGTAATGTCACCTGACAAAGTGTAAACTAAAGTGTACACCATAGTGTCAATGTAGCAAGATTCTTATCGATTGAACTTTGCTATTTGTTCACTGATTTTTGACATGTTGTTTAACACATGCAATTTTGTCAAATGTCAATTCTTTGGGAAGATTGTTCAAAATTTAAATTGTCCAATAGGGTAATGTCACGTGGTAAAGTGTAAACTAAAGTGTACATGTGGCAAGGTTTATACCGATTGAACCTTGCTATTCGTACACTGATTTTTGATACGTTGTTTGACACTTGCATTGTTGTCAAGTGTCAATTAGATGAAAAATGTAATACTCCTAAATTTTATGCTCGTTTAAATTTCTTTAGGATAGCGATTTAACTTTCAATATTATTTTTGGCCATAAGGAAAAGGGGACACCACCTTTGTAGTGGTTAATGCTAGAGGTAGTTAATGAATGTAGGCATGAAGTGTCAAATGTTGTCTATGCATGAAGTGATTATTAGTTAGTCGAAACTTAAGTCAAGTTTGAATTTGAATGAAGTGGATTATTTTGTAGGACTTCAATTGACCAAATGATTAAATTATTTTATAATCTATAATTTTTGAATATGTAAGTTGGATACAAGTTTAAATTTGGGATATGCGTTGCTAATAATGAAAGTCAGAGGGGTTAGATTATATTAGTTGAAAAGATGAGAGACTTCCTTTGTAAATCTAGGTTTTGTGGCCACTTATTACCCTATAATCAACCCACTTGTCATTTATCATCACCATACACTTAGACAATAGACCAAACATGTGTAGGAGTAAGAAAAAAAAATGGAAGAAAAAGGAGGTGAGGCGGTGGAGTTGAGAAAAAAAAAAATATATCAAACCATTATCCTTATCCTTATATATATATATATATCCATTGCCATAGAGAAAAGATTTCCTTCACTTTGCAAAACACTTATACACTCAAATAGAGAGCGAAACCAAAAATAAGAAAGGAAAGGAAAAGGAAGTAAGCCTAGCACTTTCAATTCATATTTCAATCGAAGATCTTCAAGTTTTACGGTAAGATACTTTTTATGCTTAAGTGGTATGATTTTCATGGTAATATTTATGCTTAAGTTATGCATGAAAAGCCATAATATGCATATGGTGGACAAGTCCACAAAGTTAGATATCTATTTATGCCTTAGGACAAGTCCGAAGGGCACCGGCAAGCCGGAATGAGCAAGTATTTGTTTGATTGCATTCTTTTGTGTAGTATTATCATGATAAAAATCCAAGCATGGTATCTTACTGAGTATTCCTTAGACTCATAGTATGTTATGCTAAATTTTCAGATCCATGATCGTTGGGTTGATGGAAGTTAGTTGGCATAAGCGATGATGGATTAAGGACAAAGATGTTTTGTACCGAAAGTTTCATTTTGTATGTTTTGTTTGACGACTATTTTTCCATCTGTTTTCTTATGGTATTATGTAAAAATATGTACATGACATGATGTAATATGGTATTAATAGTAAATTTTGTAATTATATCTTTCATGTTACTTTAAGAGACATTTTTATAGTTTATTTTCCTTGCAAGAGACAAAAGGGCAGAAACGGGACAGTTTCTGGAGTCAAATTCAAAATGATGTTTCTAACTCTATAAACGTCCATTTGAGACTCTAAAAATATGTCTGTGTTCTTCTTTGAGGTTTCTAAATATGGACGCAGGAATCACTCAATTTGGATATCTATGGCCGGAGATATCAAGTTTTAAACGTCGAGAGGTCAATCTGGATTTCCTGTGCAACACTTCACTGTTTTCAGTAAAACGTCCATATCGTATGATATGGGAAAAATTCTCATATTTTAACCTAGAAAAACTACTTGAAATTATCTTTCTAATGCCACAAATTTTATATAAAATGGAGTTGGGATGAATTTTATAAAAATCGTCAAACTTGCTGCCCTAACTAACCTTGGTAGTGCCGAGTCCGTATATGTAAAGTATAACTTCATATCGACATGCACTTTTACCGGCCATCAAATCTTATAGGAATTATTTTGCACAAATTAAAAATAAGTTTTTAACAAGTAATACTTCAATTTAAGAGTATTTATAAGTACCAAAGGCGGAAGCTATTATGTTTAGTACGTGACCCTCGAAGCTTAAGTTTGGGGCGTCACAAAAAAACTGTTCGAAATTTATACTGTCCAACAGGGCAATGTTACGTGGGAAAGTGTAAACTAAAGTATGTACACCATAGTGCACATGTAGCAAGGTTCGTACCGATTGAACTTCGCTATTTGTACACTGATTTTCTACACGTTGTTTGACACTTGCATTGTTGTCAAGTGTCGATTGGATGGGAAAATGGTTTGAAATTTAAGCTATCGAACAAGGTAATATCGAGTGGAAAAGTGTAAATTAAAGTGAACACCATAATAGACATGTAGCAAGTGTAACGCCGGACCCGCATGGACGGAAACGTCACTAAAACCATTGTACCTTAGCAGTAAAGTTAGTTCAATATATTTTTAGTAGAAGGTATAAAGATTAAATTTTAGAATTTAATTAAAAAAATTTTTATTTAAACAATAATCCAATTCTAAAGGAAAACAATTTCAAAAAAATATTTTTAGAATGGGTTCCATGCATGTAACGACTATTAACATGAAATTTTGGCAAAACTTGAAAAGTAATATTGCTATTCTAGTTTTTGTCTCAAACAGTAATTGTCAAAGTAAATTTGTTTTCATAGCTATCGACCTTGAAACTTTATCAAATTTTAATGTAAGATAGTAAACTCCTTATAATATGACATAGTCAAAAATTAGCTTCCGTCGACATTATATGGGGTTTTAAAATATTTTTCAAAACTCAGTAGCGACCCAGTTGAAAGGTAACCGGTGCAGAAAATGGCATATAAAATTCCACCGAGATCAAAACCATATGATTTCAAATTTATCCAGTAGCTAATCCATGATACTATCAAATCCAATTGGTTTTATCTAAACAATCCAAGTAACGAGTGAGTTATGAATTTTTGAAAACAAGGGTAGAACCTGAAAAATAGAGACGGCACCTAGCACAGTTTACTTTATGTGACATATAACCTTTTACCGATATTGGATTGACATGATTCTAATTTTAAACAGTATCTAACTTATTAGGTTATCCAATCCAATTCGTTTTGTATAAAAATACCAAGTAACGAAAGAGTTATTATTTTTTTAAAGATGAGGTAGAAACTGAAATTTTTGAAGAGACATCAAAACTTTAAGTCGCTAACTTTTTTTTTATACGGTGATTTGTAAATTTATTCCTATGACACATGTCTACTTTCAAACATAATTTATTTATAATGAGTGTTCATAAAATAGATCCACACAATATTCATAGGAATCAAATTTAAAGAAAGTGTAAACATCTCAAAATCTACTAAAGATGTAAATCACCGGCTTCTCCATGACATGTTGCATCATCCTTTACCAACATCTACGCCCCAAGAAAAATCCATTCAACCTGTAGGAAGGGAATTAACCCATGAGTTTGAAACTCAATAGATATCATAGGTGCAATTCGTTATCAAATTAGAAATTTCAAACAGCAAATTCATACCGTCGCACGTAGATGGATTTCCTACAAAATCCAATTACTATAGCATTATCATAACACGTAGAGCCGGAGAATGATCATTTAAACTGTTGTAGTGCCAAAGCACCGCATCCAAAGGTACCATTTCATTTAAACATTTATCAAAAAGTCAGATTTGAAAACGAATGAATATTTGCATCTCTACCTACCTTGAATTTTCTTGGATAAAAGAACAAAATGTATAGAAAAACTTCCTTCTTCTTACCCTTGTTATTCCTTAAGCTTAACTTGATATGAAATATATTCTTTTGAGAGAAAATGAGATGAAATTCGGATTTGAAGAGGAGTGTAGTGAAAAAGTGACCTTCCACTTCTATAACCTTTCTTTTTAATGAAAAATTAAGTGGGGGAGTTGTATTATCATTAAATTTATTAAACTTAGCCTTTAACTAAGAATTTGAAGAGTCTCTAAGCCATAAAAATAATTCATATGAAAGTTTTATAAAAAACATCTACATGGTGATTCGACCCTGGGTTGCCTATATGAAATACCATGTAGATGACCATTGGGGCAACCCAGTTATTCATTAAATCTTTGTAAATAATTTTACTTAAACTTAATCTCTTAAATTGCTGGGCTTTTAATTAACTTATGACTTGGGCTTTCATAATCTTACATGGGTTGAGCTTCCATAGGTCGTTTCTAAAATGGGTTAGGCTCGTGGTGCTAGATCATCACAAAATATTAGCATAATTCCATTTTATTTTTCTCGGCTACTACAACCCCTACACCTTAAATAAAATTTTGTCCTCGAAATTTACCTTATGGTTAGACAAAGAGTGTTGGGTATTTGTCTTTAACTTCTTCTCTTTCCCAAGTAGCTTCTTCTACTCTATAATTATTCCATTGTACCTTGATCAGTTGAATCTCCTTGTTCCGTAATTTATGTACCTTTCAATCTAGTATCTTGATCGGTAATTCCTCATAAGATAATCTTTTTGTACTTCCAAGGATTGGTAGTTGACCACATGATCAGGATCATGTATATACTTTCTGATCATCGATACATGAAACACATTGTGAACTGCCGACAATTCAGGTAGCAACGCCAATCGATAAGCCACATTTCCAACCCTGTCAAGTATTTCAAAAGGTCCAATATAATGAGGTCGTAATTTGCCTTTCTTGTCGAACCTAAGTACACCCTTTATTGGTGCCACCTTTAGAAAGACTTTCTCTCCAACTTCAAATTCCAAGTCTTTTCTCCTGGTATATGCATAGGTCTTTTGTCTATCTTGCACGGCCTTTATCCTGGTATGGATCTTATCAATGACTTCAACTGTTCTTTCAATGATCTCTGGTCCCAAAACTCTCTTTTCTCCAACTTCGTCCCAATGAACAGGTGATCTGCATTTTCTACCATAGAGAGCTTCATACGGTGCCATTCCAATAGTTGTTTGGAAACTGTTATTATATGCAAATTCTACCAGAGGTATATATGATTCCCAACTGCCTCCTAGATCTAGAACACAAGCCCTTAGCATATCTTCCAAAGTTTGAATGGTCCTTTCAGACTGACCATCAGATTGAAGGTGATATGCTGTATTGAAATTCAATTTCGTTCCCATAGCTCCTTGTAATCTCTTCCAAAACTTTGACGTAAATCTCGGATCTCTATCAGATATAATGGACATGGGGACACCATGCAATCTTACAATCTCTCTAATGTACAACTGTGCCAGCTGATCTAGAATGAATGTCATTTTTACTAGAAGAAAATGAGTGGTTTTCATTAGACGATCCACTATTACCCATATAGCATTCTGTCCTCTTGCTGACCTTGGAAATCGTACCACAAAGTCCATTGCGATATTCTCCCACTTCCATTTAGGTATGTCTAACGGATTTAATAACCCTGCCGATCTTTGATGTTCTACTTTAACTTGTTGGCATACTATGCATTTTGCCACAAATGAACCTATACTTCTTTTCATATTCCTCCACCAAAATGTATTTTGAAGGTCTCGATACATTTTTGTACCACCAGGATGTGCGGCATACGGGGTGGAATGAGCCTCCTCCAATATCTCCTTCCTTAAAACTTCATCATTTGGTACACAAATTCTTCCTTTAAACATTAGTGCCTGATCCAAAGCTATTCCAAAATCCTTTCTCTTATCAGTACCAATCTCGTTCTTGATCTTCTGCAAGAATGGGTCTTTATCCTGTGCTTCTATGATCCGATCTCTAAGAGTAGGTCAAACCACCAAAGTTGCTAAATGAGCAGTAACTTATTCTGGTGTGGTAATCACTTCAATTTGCAACTTTTCCAAGTCTTTGGTCAACTCCATCGAAATAGTAGGTAATTATGCCAACTGTCCCATCGACTTTCTACTTAGAGCATCAGCAACAACATTAGTCTTACCCAGATGATAATGAATAGGGCAATCATAATCTTTCACTAGCTCCAACCATCATCTCTGTCTCATATTCAATTCCTTCTGTGTGAAGAAATATTTGAGACTCTTATGATCCATATAAATATCGCACTTCCCTCCATATAAGTAATGGCGCCATATCTTTAATGCATGAACCACTGCCGTAAGTTCTAGATCGTGCATCGGGTAGTTGTGCTCATGTTTCTTCAATTGCCTTGAAGCATAGGCAATTACTTTTCCATGCTGCATCAGTACACATCCCAAACCTTGCTTGGATGCATCACTATAACAAACCCTTCTGAACCTTCAAGTATGGTTAATACAGGTGCTGTGATCAATCGTTGTTTTAGCTCCTAAAAGCTTTGCTCACACTTATCTGTCCATTGAAACTTTACTCCTTTCCTTGTCAATTGTGTCATTTGTCCAGCTATTATGGAGAATCCCTCTATAAATCTTTGATAGTACCCAGCCAATCCTAAAAACTTCGAACTTCACCAGCATTAGTCGGTGTCTTCCAATTAGTTACTGCTTGCACCTTTACTAGATCCCCTTCAATTCCTTAGGCAGTAACTACATGAAAAAGAAATCCAACTCGTTCAAGCTAAAATTTGCACTTTTTGAATTTGGCGTATAACTTTTCCTTGCGTAGTATCTCTAACGCTATTCTAAGATGTTCCTCATGTTGATCTTTACTCTTGGAGTATATCAAAATGTCATCAATGAAGACTATAACAAATTGATCCAAATGCTGATGAAATACTTGATTCATCAGATCCATGAACACTGTCGGAGCATTTGTTAATCCGAATGGCAAAACTGTGAACTCGTAATGTCCATAACGAGTTTTGAAAGTTGTCTTAGGTATATCATCTGCCTTAACCTTCAATTGATGATATCCAGATCATAAATTGATCTTAGAAAATGCCTTAGTCCCTTTCAATTGATCAAACAAATCCTCAATTCTAGGGAGAGGATACCTATTCTTGATGGTCAAATGGTTCAACTCCCGATAGTCGATACACATCCTCATACTTCCATCTTTCTTCTTTACAAACGATACTGGTGCACCCCATGGTGGTACACTTGGTCGGATAAAACCAAGGTCTAACAATTCTTGTAACTGGATTTTCAACTCCTGAAGTTCCTTTAGGGCCATTCTGTATGGGGCTTTAGATGCTGGCACCGTCGGGAACCAGATCTATTGTGAATTCCACTTGTCTATCTGGTGGAACACCCAGTAGATCTTTTGGAAACACATCTATAAATTCTTGTACCACTGGTACATCCTCGATCTTTGTCGTTCCCAGTTTTTCTCCAAAGATATTAACTAGAAACCCTTGAGATGTTTCTTTTCTCAGCTTGTAAGGCTGAAACAAGTTGGAGATGGGGTCTAGTCTTTATTCCGAGGAAAGAAAATTGTTCTTCTCCTAGTTTTGGAAAAGACACTTCCCTTTATATACAACGAATGGTCGTATAATTACATCCTAACCAATCCATGCCCAAAATCACATCAAAGTCCTTCATATCTATCATATACAAATTAGCTTCTAAGGTTTTTCTCTCAATATCAAATTTCACTAACTTAGTTAATTAAAGAATTTTCTTTTTTTTTATTTAAACAATAATCCAATTCTAAAGAAAACAATTTCAAAAAAATGTTTTTAGAATGGGTTCCATGCATGTAATGACTATTGACGTGAAATTTTGGCAAAAATTAAAAAGGAATGCTGCTGTTCCAGTTTTTGTCTCAAACAGTAATTGTCAAAGTAAATTTGTTTTCATAGTTATCGACCTTGAAGCTTTATCAAATTTTAATGTCAGGTATTAAACTCCTTATAATATGACATAGTCAAAAATTAGCTTCCGTCGACATTATATGGGGTATTAAAATAGTTTTAAAAACTCAGCAGCGACCGGTTGAAAGGTAATTGGTGCAGTTCACTTAAAATGGCATATAAAATTCTACCAATGTCAAAACCATATGATTTAAAATTTATTCAGTAGCTAATCCATGAGACTATCAAATCCAATTGGTTTCATCTAATAACGAGTGAGTTATAAATTCTTGAAAACAAGGGTACAAGCTGAAAAATAGAGGCAACACCCAACATAGTTTACTTTATGTGACATATAACCTTTTACCGATATTGGATTGATATGATTCCAATTTTACCCAGTATCTAACTTATTAGGCCATCCAATCCAATTAGTTTTGTATAAAAATACCAAGTAACGAAAGAGTTATGATTTTTTTAAAGATGAGGTAGAAACTGAAATTTCTAAAGAGATATCAAAACTTTAAGTCGCTAACTTTTTTTTTATACGGTGATTTGTAAATTTATTCCTATGATGCGTATCTACTATCAAACAAAATTTATTCATAACTAGTGTTCATAAAATAGATCCACACAATACTCATAGGAATCAAATTTAAAGAAAGTGTAAACATCTCAAATCAACTAAAGATGTAAATCACCGGCTTCTCCATGACATGTTGCATCATCCTTTATCATCATCTACGCCCCAAGGAAAATCCATTCAACTTGTGGGAAGGGAATTAACCCATGATTTTGAAACTCAATAGATATCATCGATGCAATTCGTTATCAAATTAGAAATTCCGAACGATAGATTCATACCATTGCCCGTAGATGGATTTCCGACAAAATCCAATTACTATAGCATTATCATAACACATAGAGCTGGAGAATGATCATTCAAACTGTTGTAGTGCTGAAGCACCGTACCTGAAGGTACCATTTCATTTAAACATTTATCGAAAATCCAGATTTGAAAACGATTGAACACTTGCATCTCTACCTACCTTGGATTTTCTTGGATAAAAGAACAAAATGTACAGAAAGGCTTCCTTCTTCTCACCCTTGTTATTCCTTAAGCTTAACTTGATATGAAATATATTCTTTTGAGAGAAAATGAGATGAAATTCGGATTTGAAGAGCAGTGTAGTGAAAAAGTGACCTTCCACTTTTGTAACCTTTCTTTTTAATGAAAAATTAAGTGGGGGAGTTGTATTATCATTAAATTTATTAAACTTAGTCTTTAAATAAGAATTTGAAGAGTCTCTAAGCCATAAAAATAATTCATATGAAAGTTTTATAAAAAACATCTACATGGTGATTCGAACCAGGGTTGCCTATATGAAATACCATGTAGACGACCATTGGGGCAACCCAGTTATTCATTAAATCTTTGTAATCAATTTTACTTACGCTTAATCTCTTAAATTACTGGGCTTTTAATTAACTTATGACTTGGGCTTTTGTAATCTTACATGGGTTGAGCTTTCATAGGTCGTCTCTAAAATGGGTTAGGCTCGTGGTGCTAGATCATCACAAAATATTAGCATAATTCCATTTTATTTTTCTCGGCTACTACAGGAAGGTCCTTACCTTTTGAAATTTGCTATTTTTACATTGATTTTTGACATGTTATTTGACACTTACATTGTTGTCCAGTGCCAATAGGATGGGAAAACAATTTGAAACTCAAACTGTACAACAAGGTAATGTCACATCGTAAAGTGTAAAATAGAGTGTACATGTAGCAAGGTTCTTACAGATTGAACTTTGCTATCTGTGCACTGATTTTTGACATGTTGTTTGACACTTGCAATGTTGTCAAGTGTCAATTGGATGTGAAAACTACTTGAAATTTATACTGTCCAACATGGTAACGTCACGTGACAATGTGTAAACTAAAGTGTGTACACCATAGTGTAGATGTAGCAAAGTTCTTACCGATTGAACATTGCTATTTGTACACTGATTTCTGACAGGTTGTTTGACACTTGCATTGTTATCAATTGTCAATTGGATGGAAAAACTGTTTGAAATTTAAACTGTCCAACAAGGTAATATCACGTGGCAAAGTGTAAATTAAAGTGTACACCATAGTGTACAGGTAGCAAGGTTCTTACCGATTGAACTTTGCTATTTGTACGCTGATTTTTGACAGGTTGTTTGATACTTACATTGTTGTCAAGTGTCGATTGGATGGAAAAATTGTTTGAAATTTAAACAGTCCAATGGGGTAAAGTCACGTGGCAAAGTGTAAACTAAAGTGTACACCATAGTGTACATGTAGCAAGGTTCATATCGATTCAACTTTACTATTTGTGCACTGATTTTTGACACGTTGTTTGACACTTGCATTGTTGTCAAGTGTCAATTGAATGGGAAAATTGTTTGAAATTTAAACAGTCCAATAGGGTATTGTCACGTGGCAAAGTGTAAACTAAAGTGTACACCATAGTGTACATGTAGCAAGGTTCATATCGATTCAATTTTACTATTTGTGCACTGATTTTTGACACGTTGTTTGACACTTGCATTGTTGTCAAGTGTCAATTGAATGGGAAAATTGTTTGAAATTTAAACAGTCCAATAGGGTATTGTCACGTGGCAAAGTGTAAACTAAAGTGTACACCATAGTGTACATGTAGCAAGGTTCATACCGATTGAACTTTGCTATTTGTACACTATTTTTTAACACATTGTTTGACACTTGTATTATTGCCAAGTGTCAATTGGATGGAAAAACTATTTGAAATTTAAACTGTCCACCGGGATAATGTCACGTGGCAAAGCGTAAACTAAAGTGTACACCATAGTGTACATGTAGCAAGGTTCATACCAATTGAACATTGCTATTTGTACACTAGTTTTGACAGGTTATTTGACACTGCATTGTTGTGAATTGTCAATTGGATGAAAAAATTGTTTGAAATTTAAACTGTCCAACCAGGTAATATCTTGTGGTAAAGTGTAAACTAAAGCGTACACCATAGTGTACATGTAGCAAAGTTCTTACCGATTGAAGTTTGCTATTTGTACGCTGATTTTTGACACGTTGTTTGACACTTACATTGTGGCCAAGTGTCAATTGGATGGAAAAACTGTTTGAAATTTAAACAGTCCAACGGGGTAATGTCACGTGGAAAAGTGTAAACTAAAGTGTACACCATAGTGTACATGTAGCAAGGTTCATACCGATTGAACTTTGCTATTTGTACACGGATTTTTAACACGTTGTTTGACACTTGCAATGTTGTCAAGTGTCAATTGAATGGGAAAATTGTTTGAAATTTAAATTGTCCAATAGGGTAATGACACGTGGCAAAGTGTAAACTAAAGTGTACACCATAGTCTATATGTAGCAAGGTTCTTATCGATTGAACATTGCTATTTGTACACTGATTTTCTACACGCTGTTTGACAGTTGCATTGTTGTTAGGTGTTAATTGGATTGGAAAACTATTTTAAATTTAAACTGTTCAATAAGGTAATGATACGTGCCAAATGGTAAACTATTGTGTACACCATTGTGTACATGTAGCAAGTCCTTACCGATTGAACTTTGCTATTTATACATTGATTTTTGGCACGTTATTTAACACTTGCATTGTTGTCAAGCTTCAATCGAATGGAAAAATTGTTTGAAATTTAAACTGTCCAACAGGGTAATGTCACGTGGTAAAGTGTAAATTAAAGTGTCCATGTAGCGAGGTTCATACCGATTGAACTTCGCCACTTGTACACTGATTTTTGACTCGTTAATTGACACTTGTATTGTTGTCTAGTGTTAATTGGAAGGGAAAATTGTTTGAAAGTTAAACAATCCAATAAGGTAATGTCACGTGGCAAAGTGTACACTATAGTATACAAGTAATAAGGCCCTTACCTTTTGAACTTTGCTATATGTACACTAATTTTTGACACATTGTTTGACACTTGCATTGTTGTCAAGTGTCAACTGGATGGGAAAACTGTTTGAAATTTGAACTGTCCAACAGGGTAATGTCACGTGGTAATGTGTAAACTAGAGTGTACATGTAGCAAGGTTCATATCGATTGAACTTTACTATTTGTACACTGATTTTTGACACGTTGTTTGACACTTGCATTGTTGCCAAGTGTCAATTGGATGGAAAAACTATTTGAAATTTAAACTATCCAACGGGGTAATGTCACATGGCAAAGCGTAACCTAAAGTATACACCATAGTGTACATGTAGCAAGGTTCATATCGATTGAACATTGCTATTTGTACACTAATTTTTGACAGGTTAATTGACACTTTCATTGTCGTCAATTGTCAATTGGATGAAAAAATTGTTTGAAATTTAAACTGTCCAACAAGGTAATATCATGTGATAAAGTGTAAACTAAAGTGTACATGTAGCAAGGTTCTTACCGATTGAACTTTGCTATTTGTACACGGATTTTTAACACGTTGTTTGACACTTGCATTGTTGTCAAGTGTTAATTGAATGGGAAAACTATTTGAAATTTAAACTATCCAACCAGGTAATATCATGTGGTAAAGTGTAAACTAAAGTGTACATGTAGCAAGGTTCTTACCGATTGAACTTTGCTATTTGTACACGGATTTTTAACACGTTGTTTGACACTTGCATTGTTGTCAAGTGTTAATTGAATGGGAAAACTATTTGAAATTTAAACTATCCAACCAGGTAATATCATGTGGTAAAGTGTAAACTAAAGTGTACATGTAGCAAGGTTCTTACCGATTGAACTTTGCTATTTGTACACGGATTTTTAACACGTTGTTTGACACTTGCATTGTTGTCAAGTGTTAATTGAATGGGAAAACTATTTGAAATTTAAACTATCCAACCAGGTAATATCATGTGGTAAAGTGTAAACTAAAGTGTACATGTAGCAAGGTTCTTACCGATTGAACTTTGCTATTTGTACACGGATTTTTAACACGTTGTTTGACACTTGCATTGTTGTCAAGTGTTAATTGAATGGGAAAACTATTTGAAATTTAAACTATCCAACCAGGTAATATCATGTGGTAAAGTGTAAACTAAAGTGTACATGTAGCAAGGTTCTTACCGATTGAACTTTGCTATTTGTACACGGATTTTTAACACGTTGTTTGACACTTGCATTGTTGTCAAGTGTTAATTGAATGGGAAAACTATTTGAAATTTAAACTATCCAACCAGGTAATATCATGTGGTAAAGTGTAAACTAAAGTGTACATGTAGCAAGGTTCTTACCGATTGAACTTTGCTATTTGTACACGGATTTTTAACACGTTGTTTGACACTTGCATTGTTGTCAAGTGTTAATTGAATGGGAAAACTATTTGAAATTTAAACTATCCAACCAGGTAATATCATGTGGTAAAGTGTAAACTAAAGTGTACATGTAGCAAGGTTCTTACCGATTGAACTTTGCTATTTGTACACGGATTTTTAACACGTTGTTTGACACTTGCATTGTTGTCAAGTGTTAATTGAATGGGAAAACTATTTGAAATTTAAACTATCCAACCAGGTAATATCATGTGGTAAAGTGTAAACTAAAGTGTACACCATAGTGTATATGTAGCAAGGTTCTTATCGATTGAACATTGCTATTTGTACACTGATTTTCTACACGTTGTTTGACACTTACATTATTGTCAGGTGTCAATTGGATTGGAAAACTATTTTAAATTTA
Source organism: Olea europaea var. sylvestris (assembly GCF_002742605.1). Lineage (NCBI taxonomy): Eukaryota > Viridiplantae > Streptophyta > Magnoliopsida > Lamiales > Oleaceae > Olea > Olea europaea. The sequence goes on along the minus strand of NW_019264345.1, from coordinate 621,049 downwards.
AACTGTCCAATAGGGTAATGATACGTGCCAAATGGTAAACTATTGTGTACACCATTGTGTACATGTAGGAAGTCCTTACCGATTGAACTTTGTCATTTGTACATTGATTTTTGGCACGTTATTTGACACTTGCATTGTTGTCAAGCTTCAATCGAATGGAAAAATTGTTTGAAATTTAAACTGTCCAACAGGGTAATGTCACGTGGTAAAGTGTAAATTAAAGTGTACATGTAGCAAGGTTCATACCGATTGAACTTTGCCACTTGTATATTGATTTTTGACTCATTGCTTGACACTTGCATTGTTGTCTAGTGACAATTGGAAGGGAAAATTGTTTGAAAGTTAAACAATCCAATAGGGTAATGTCACGTGGCAAAGTGTACACTATAGTATACAAGTAGCAAGGCCCTTACCTATTGAACTTTGCTATATGTACAATAATTTTTGACACATTGTTTGACACTTGCATTGTTGTCAAGTGTCGACTGGATGGGAAAACTATTTGAAATTTGAACTGTCCAACAGGGTAATGTCACGTGGTAATGTGTAAACTAGAGTGTACATGTAGCAAGGTTCATATCGATTGAACTTTACTATTTGTACAATGATTTTTGACACGTTGTTTGACACTTGCATTGTTGCCAAGTGTCAATTGGATGGAAAAACTATTTGAAATTTAAACTATCCAACGGGGTAATGTCACGTGGCAAAGCGTAACCTAAAGTATACACCATAGTGTACATGTAGCAAGGTTCATACCGATTGAACATTGCTATTTGTACACTAATTTTTGACAGGTTAATTGACACTTTCATTGTCGTCAATTGTCAATTGGATGAAAAAATTGTTTGAAATTTAAACTGTCCAACAAGGTAATATCATGTGATAAAGTGTAAACTAAAGTGTACACCATAGTGTACATGTAGCAAGGTTCTTACCGAATGAACTTTGCTATTTGTACACTGATTTTTGACACGTTGTTAGACACTAGCAATGTTGTCAAGTGTCAATTGGATGTGAAAACTACTTAAAATTTATACTGTCCAACATGGTAACGTCACGTGACAATGTGTAAACTAAAGTGAGTACACCATAGTGTAGATGTAGCAAGGTTCTTACAGATTGAACATTGCTATTTGTACACTGATTTTTGACAGGTTGTTTGACACTTGCGTTGTTATCAATTGTCAATTGGATGGAAAAACTGTTTGAAATTTAAACTGCCTAACAAGGTAATATCACGTGGCAAAGTGTAAATTAAAGTGTACACCATAGTGTACATGCAGCAAGGTTCTTACCGATTGAACTTTGCTATTTGTATGCTAATTTTTGACAGGTTGTTTGATACTTACATTGTTGTCAAGTGTTGATTGGATGTAAAAACTGCTTGAAATTTAAACAGTCCAACGGGGTACGTCATGTGGCAAAGTGTAAACTAAAGTGTACATGTAGCAAGGTTCATATCGATTCAACTTTGCTATTTGTGCACTAATTTTTGACACGTTGTTTGACACTTGCATTGTTGTCAAGTGTTAATTGAATGGGAAAACTATTTGAAATTTAAACAGTCCAATAGGGTATTGTCACGTGGCAAAGTGTAAACTAAAGTGTACAGCATAGTGTACATGTAACAAGGTTCATACCGATTGAACTTTGCTATTTGTACACTATTTTTTGACACATTGTTTGACACTTAAATTGTTGCCAAGTGTCAATTGGATGGAAAAACTGTTCGAAATTTAAACTGTCCACAGGGGTAATGTCACGTGGCAAAGCGTAAACTAAAGTGTACACCATAGTGTACATGTAGCAAGGTTCTTACCGATTGAACATTCCTATTTGTACACTAATTTTTGACAGGTTATTTGATACTTGCATTGTTGTGATTTTCAACTGGATGAAAAAGTTGTTTGAAATTTAAACTATCCAACCAGGTAATATCATGTGGTAAAGTGTAAACTAAAGTGTACACCATAGTGTACATGTAGCAAGGTTCTTATCGATTGAACATTGCTATTTGTACACTGATTTTCTACACGTTGTTGACACTTACATTGTTGTCAGGTGTCAATTGGATTGGAAAACTATTTTAAATTTAAACTGTCCAATAGGGTAAGGTCACGTGGCAAAGTGTACACTATAGTGTAAATGTAGCAGGGTTCATACCGATTGAACATTGCTATTTGTACACTGATTTTCTACACGTTGTTGACACTTACATTGTTGTCAGGTGTCAATTGGATTGGAAAACTATTTTAAATTTAAACTGTCCAATAGGGTAAGGTCACGTGGCAAAGTGTACACTATAGTGTAAATGTAGCAGGGTTCATACCGATTGAACATTGCTATTTGTACACTGATTTTCTACACGTTGTTGACACTTACATTGTTGTCAGGTGTCAATTGGATTGGAAAACTATTTTAAATTTAAACTGTCCAATAGGGTAAGGTCACGTGGCAAAGTGTACACTATAGTGTAAATGTAGCAGGGTTCATACCGATTGAACATTGCTATTTGTACACTGATTTTCTACACGTTGTTGACACTTACATTGTTGTCAGGTGTCAATTGGATTGGAAAACTATTTTAAATTTAAACTGTCCAATAGGGTAAGGTCACGTGGCAAAGTGTACACTATAGTGTAAATGTAGCAGGGTTCATACCGATTGAACATTGCTATTTGTACACTGATTTTCTACACGTTGTTGACACTTACATTGTTGTCAGGTGTCAATTGGATTGGAAAACTATTTTAAATTTAAACTGTCCAATAGGGTAAGGTCACGTGGCAAAGTGTACACTATAGTGTAAATGTAGCAGGGTTCATACCGATTGAACATTGCTATTTGTACACTGATTTTCTACACGTTGTTGACACTTACATTGTTGTCAGGTGTCAATTGGATTGGAAAACTATTTTAAATTTAAACTGTCCAATAGGGTAAGGTCACGTGGCAAAGTGTACACTATAGTGTAAATGTAGCAGGGTTCATACCGATTGAACATTGCTATTTGTACACTAATTTTTGACAGGTTATTTGACACTTTCATTGTCGTCAATTGTCAATTGGATGAAAAAATTGTTTGAAATTTAAACTGTCCAACAAGGTAATATCATGTGATAAAGTGTAAACTAAAGTGTACACCATCGTGTACATGTAGCAAGGTTCTTACCAATTGAACTTTGCTATTTGTACGCTGATTTTTGACACGTTGTTAGCCACTGGCATTGTTGCCAAGTGTCAATTAGATGGAAAAACTGTTTGAAATTTAAACAGTCCAACGTGGTAATGTCACGTGGCAAAGTATAAACTAAAGTGTACACAATAATGTACATGTAGCAAGGTTCATACCGATTGAACTTTCCTATTTGTACACTGATTTTTGACACATTATTTGACACTTGCATTGTTGTCAAGTGTCTATTGGATGGGAAAACTGTTTGAAATTTAAACTATCCAATAGGGTAATAACACGTGGCAAAGTATAAACTAAAGTGTACACCATAGTGTATATGTAGCAAGGTTCTTACCGATTGAACATTGTTGTTTGTATGCTAATTTTCTACACGTTGTTTGACACTTGCATTGTTGTCAGGTATCAATTGGATTGGAAAACTGTTTGAAATTTAGACTGTCCAAAAGGGTAATGATACGTGCCAATGGGTAAACTATTGTGTACACCATTGTGTACATGTAGCAAGTCCTTACCGATTGAATTTTGCTATTTGTACACTAATTTTTGACACGTTGTTTGATGCTTACATTGTTGTCAAGCTTCAATTGGATGGGAAAATTGTTTGAAATTTAAACTGTCCAACAGGGTAATGTCATGTGGTAAAGTGTAAACTAAAGTGTACATGTAGCAAGGTTCATACCAATTGAACTTTGCCATTTGTACACTGATTTTTGACACGTCACTTGACACTTGCATTGTTGTCAAGTGTCAATTGGAAGGGAAAATCGTTTGAAAGTTAAACAGTCCAATAGGGTAATTTTATGTGGCAAAGTGTAAATTAAAGTGTACACTATAGTGTACAAGTAGCCAGGCCCTTACCTATTGAACTTTGCTAAATGTACACTAATTTTTGACACGTTGTTTGACATTTGCATTGTTGCCAAGTGTCAATTGGATGGAAAAATTGTTTAAAATTTAAACTGTCCAACGGGGTAATGTCACGTGACAAAGCGTAAACTAAAGTGTACACCATAGTGTACATGTAGCAAAGTTCATACCGATTGAACATTGCTATTTGTACACTAATTTTTGATAGGTTATTTGACACTTGCATTGTTATAAATTGTTAATTGGATGAAAAAATTGTTTGAAATTTAAACTGTCCAACAAGGTAATTTCATGGGGTAAAGTGCAAACTAAAGTGTACACCATAGTGTACATGTAGCAAGGTTCTTACCAATTGAACTTTGCTATTTGTTTACTGATTTTTGACACGTTGTTTGACACTTTCATTGTTGCCATGTGTCAATTAGATGGAAAAATTGTTTGAAATTTAAACAGTCCAACGGGGTAATGTCACGTGATAAAGTGTAAACTAAAGTGTACACCATAGTGTACATGTAGCAAGGTTCATACCTATTGAACTTTTCTATGAGTACACTAGTTTTTGACACATTGTTTGACACTTGCATTGTTGTCAAGTGTCGATCGGATTGGAAAATTGTTTGAAATTTGAACTATCCAATAGGGTAATGTCACGTGGTAAAGTGTAAACTAGAGTGTACATGTAGCAAGGCTCATAACGATTAAAATTTGCTATTTGTACATAGATTTTTAACACGTTGTTTGACATTTGCATTGTTGTCAATTGTCAATTGGATGGGAAAACTGTTTGAAATTTATACTGTCCAAAAGGGTAATGTCACGTTACAAAGTGTAAACTAAAATATGTTCACCATAGTGTACATATATAGCAAGGTTCTTACTGATTGAATTTTGTTATTTGCACACTGATTTTTGCCACATTGTTTTACACTTGCATTGTTTTCAAGTGTCAATTGGAAGGGAAAACCGTTCAAAATTTACATTGTCCAACACAGTAATGTCACGTGGCAAAGTAAAAAACTAAAGTGTACAACATAGTGTGCATGTAGCAAGGTCCTTACCAATTGAACTTTGCTTTTTGTAAACTGATTTTTGACACGGTGTTTGACACTTGCATTGTTGTCAAGTGTCAATTGGATGGAAAAACTGTTTGAAATTTCAATTGTCCACGAGGGTAATGTCACGTGGAAAAGTGTAAACTAAAGTGTGCACACCATAATGTACATGTAGCAAGGTTCTTACCAATTGAACTTTGCTATTTGTACAACAATTTTTGACAGGTTGTTTAACACTTGCATTGTTCTCAAGTGTCAATTGGATGGAAAAACTATTTGAAATTTAAACTATCCAACAGGGAAATATCATGTGGCAAAGTGTCAGCTAAAGACTACACCATAGTGTACATGTAGCAAGGTTCTTACCGATTGAACTTTGCTATTTGTTCACTGATTTTTGACACATTGTTCAACACTTGCATTGCTGTCTAGTGTCAATTAGATGAGAAAACTTTTTGAAAGTTAAACTGTCCAACAGGGTAATGTCACATGGCAAAGTGTATGCTATAGTGTACATGTAGCAAGGCTTTTACCGATTGAACTTTGTTGCTCGTACACTGATTTTTGACACGTTGTTTGACGCTTGCATTGTTGTCAAGTGTCAATTGAATGGGAAAACTATTTGAAATTTAAACTGTCCAACGGGGTAATGTCACGTGGCAAAGTGTACACTAAAGTGTACACCATAGTGTACATGTAGTAAGGCTCTTACTGATTGAACTTTGCTATTCATACACTAATTTTTGGCACGTTGTTTGACACTTGCATTGTTGTCAAGTGTCAATTGAATGGGGAAACTGTTTGAAATTTAAACTGTCGAACGGGGTAATGTCACGTGGCAAAGTGTAAACTAAAGTGTACACCATAGTGTACATGTAGCAAGACTCTTACCGATTGAATTTTGCTATTCGTACACTGATTTTTAACACATTGTTTGAGACTTGCATTGTTATCAAGAGTCAATTGGATCAAAAAATTGTTTGAAATTTAAACTGTCCAACAGGGTAATGTCACGTGGCAAAGTGTAAACTAAAGTGTACACCATAGTGTACATGTAGCAAGGTTCTTACCGATTGAACTTTGCTATACGTACACTGATTTTTGACACGTTGTTTGAGACTTGCAATGTTCTCAAGTGTTAATTTGATTGGAAAGCTGTTTGAAATTTAAACTGTCCAACAAGGTAATGATACGTGCCAAAGTGTAAACTAAAGTGTACACCATAGTGTACATGTAGCAAGGTTCACACCGATTGAACTTTGCTATTTGTACACTAATTTTTGACACGTTGTTTGACACTTGCATTGTTGTCACGTGATAATGGGATGAGAAAACTTTTTGAAATTTAAACTGTCCAATGGGGTAATATCACGTGGCAAAGTGTAAACTAAAGTGTGCACCATAGTATATATGTAGCAAGGTTCTTACCGATGCAATTTTGCTATTTGAACACTAATTTTTTACACGCTGTTTGGCACTTACATTATTGTCAAGTGTTAATTGGATGGGAAAACTGTTTGATATTTAAACTGTCTAATAAGGTAATGTCACGTGGTAAAGTGTAAACTAAAGTGTACATCATAGTTTACATGTAGAAAGGTTCTTAAAGATTGAACTTTGCTATTGTACATTGATTTTGGACACGTTGTTTCATAGTTACATTGTTGTCAAGTGTCAATTAGATAGAAAAATTGTTTAAAATTTAAATCGCCCAACTGGATAATGTCACGTGGTAAAGTATAAACTAAAGTGTACATCTTGCAAGGTTCATACCAATTGAACTTTGCTATTTGTACAATAATTTTTGACACGTTGCTCAACGCTTGCATTGTTGTCACGCGTCAATTGGATGGGAAAACTAATTGAAATTTAAACTGTTCAATGGGGTAAGTGGCAAAGTGTAAACTAAAGTGTGCACCACAGTGTATATGTAGCAAGGTTCTTACTGATTGAATTTTGCTATTTGTACACTAATTTTTGACACGTTGTTTGGCACTTGCATTTTTGTTAAGTGTTAATTGGATGGAAAAACTGTTTAAAATTTAAACTATCCAGCAGGGTAATGTCACGCGGCGAAGCGTAAACTAAAGTGCACACCATAATGTACATGTCACAAGGTCCTTACGTATTGAACTTTGCTATATTTACACTGATTTTTGACACATTGTTTGACACTTGCATTGTTATCAAGTGTCAATTGGATGGAAAAATTGTTTGAAATTTAAACTATCCAACATGACAATATCACGTGGTAAAGTGTAAACTAGAGTGTACATGTAGCAAGATTCCTACCGATTGAACTTTGCTATTTGTACACAGATTTTTGACACGTTGTTTGACACTTGTATTGTTGTCAAGTGTCAATTCGATAGGAAAACTGTTTGATATTTAAATTGACCAACAAGGTAATGTCACGTGGCAAAGTATAAACTAAAGTGTACACCATAGTATACATGCATTGTTTGATAGCAAACTGATTTTTAACATGATGTTTCACACTTGCATTGTTGTCAAGTGTCAATTGGATGGGAAAACTATTTGAAATTTAAACTGTCCAACGGGGTAATGTCACGTGATAAAGTGAAAACTAAAGTGTATACCGTATTGTACATGTAGCAAGGTTCTTACCGATTGAACTTTGCTATTTGTACCCTGATTTTTGACACGTTGTTTCACACTTGCGTTGTAGTCAAGCGTCAATTAGACGGGAAAACTGTTTGAAATTTAAACTGTCCTATAGGGTATTGTCACATGGTAAAATGTAAACTAAAGTGTACACCATAGTGTACATCCCCTAAGGTTCTTACTGATTGTACATTGCTATTTGTACACTGATTTTTGACATGTTATTTGACACTTGCATTATTGTCAAGTGTCAATTGAATGGGAAAACTATTTGAAATTTAAGCTGTCCAATATGGTAATGTCATATGTCAAAATGTAAACTAAAGTGTACAGCATAGTGTACATGTAGCAAGGTTCTTATCGATTAAACTTTGCTATTTATACACCGATTTTTGACATGTTGGTTGACACTTGCATTGTGATCAAGTATCAATTGGATGGAAAAACTATTTGAAAATTTTACTATCCAATAGGGTAATGTCACGTGGCAAAGTGTAAACTAAAGTGTACAACATAGTGTACATGTAACAAGGTTCTTACTGATTGAACTTTGTTATTTGTACACTAATTTTTTGATACGTTGTTTGAAACTTGCATTGCAATCAAGTGTCAATTGGATGGAAAAACTATTTGAAATTTAAACTACCCAACAGGGTAATGTCATGTGGCAAGTGTAAACTAAAGTGTACACGCTAGTGTACATGTAACAAGGTTCTTAACGATGGAACTTTGCTATTTGTACACCGATTTTTGACTTGTTGTTTGACACTTGTATTGTTTTCAAGTGTCAATTGGATGCGAAAACTATTCAAAATTTTTACTATCCAACACGGTAATGTCACGTGGCAAAGTGTAAACTAAAGTGTGTACAACGTAGTGTACATGTCACAAGGTTCTTACCGATTGAACTTTATTATTTGTACACTAGTTTTTGACATGTTGTTTGACAACTGCATTATTGTCAAGTGTCAATTGGATGGGAAAACTATTTGAAATTTAAACTGTCCAGTAGGGTAATATCACATGGAAAATTGTAAACTAAAGTGCACACCATAGTGTAGACGTAGCAAGGTTCTTATCGATTGAACTTTGCTATTTGTACACCGATTTTTGACATGTTGTTAACACTTGCATTGTTGTCAAGTGTCAATTGGATGGGAAAACTGTTTGATATTTAATCTATCCAATAGGGTAATGTCACGTGGCAAAGTATAAACTAAAGTGTACACCATTGCGTACATGTAGCAAGGTTATTATCGATAGAACAATGCTATTTGTACACTGACTTTTGACACGTGTTTTGACACTTGCATTGTTGTCAAAAGTCAATTGGATGAAGAAACTAATTGAAATTTAAGTTGTCCGACAAGGTAATGTCATGTGGTAAAGTGTAAACTAAACTGTACGTGTCATAAGGTTCATACCGATTGAACTTTGCTATTTGTACACTGATTTTTGACCATTTGGTTGACACCTGTATTGTTGTCAAGTGTCAATTGGATGGGCAAATAGTTTAAAATTTATACTGTCCAATAGGGTAATGTCATGTGGCAAAGTGTAAACTAATGTGTGTACACCATAGTGTACATGTAGCAAGGTTCTTGCCGATTGAACTTTTCTATTTGTACCCTGATTTTTGACATGTTGTTGGAAAGTTGCATTTTTGCCAAGTGTCAATTGGATGGGAAAATTATTTAAAATTTAAGCTGTCCAATAGGGTAATGTCACGTAGCAAAGTGTAAAATAAAGTGCGTACACTATGAGTGTACACATAGCAAGTTTCTTACCGATTGAACTTTGCTATTTGTACACTACTTTTTGACTGGTTATTTGACACTTGCATTGTTGTCAAGTGTCAATCTGATGAGAAAACTATTTGAAATTTATACTGTCTAACATGGTAATGTCACCGGGTAAAGTGTAAACTAAAATGTTCACCATAGCGTACATGTACCAAGGTCCTTACCAATTGGACATTGCTATTTTTACACCGATTTTTGACATGTTATTTGACACTTGCATTGTTGTCAAGTGTCCATTGGATGGAAAAACTGTTTGAAATTTAAACTGTCCAACGGGATAATGTCACGTGGTAAAGTGTAAACTAAAGTGTTCATCGTAGTGTACATGTAGTAAGGTTTTTGCCGATTGAACTTTGCTATTTGTACATCGATATTTCACACGTTGTTTGACACTTACATTGTTGTCAAGTGTCAATTGAATGGGAAAATTGTCTGAAATTTAAACTATCTAATAGGGTAATGTTACATGGTAAAGTGTAAAATAAAGTGTACACCATAGTGTACATATAGATAAGTTCTTATCGATTGAACATTGCTATTTGTACAATGATTTTTGACACGTTGTATGACGCTTGCATTGTCGTCAAGTGTCAATTGGATGGGAAAACTGTTCGAAATTTAAACTGTCCTATAGGGTAGTGTAACGTGGTAAAATTTAAACTAAACTGTACATCATAGTGTAAATGCCCCAAGGTTCTTACTGATTGTACATTGCTATTTGTACACTGATTTTTGACACGTTGTTGGACATTTGCATTGTTGTCAAGTGTCAATTGAATAGGAAAACTGTTTGAAATTTAAGCTGTCCAACATGGTAATGTCATATGGTAAAATGTAAATTAAAGGGTACAGCATAGTGTACATGTAGCAAGGTTCTTACCGTATGAACTTTGCTATTTGTACACCGATTTTTGACGTGTTAGTTGACACTTCCATTGTTGTCAAGTGTCAATTGGATGGAAAAATTGTTTGAAATTTATATTGTCCAATAGGGTAATGTCACGTGGCAAAGTGTAAACTAAAGTATGTACACCATAGTGTACAACTAGCAAGGTTCTTACTGATCGAACTTTGCTATTTGTACACTGATTTTTGACACGTTGTTTGACACTTGAATTGTTTTCAAGTGTCAATTGGAGGGGAAAACTGTTTGAAATTTAATCCATTCGACATGGTAATGTCACGTGGCAAAGTGTAAACTAAAGTGTACACCTTAGTGTACATGTAGCAAGGTCCTCACCGATTGAAATTTGGTATTTGTACATGATTTTTGACACGTTGTTTGACACTTGCATTGTTGTCAAGTGTCAACTAGAGAGGAAAACTGTTTGAAATTTAAAATGTCCAACAAGGTAATGTCACGTGACAAAGTGTAAAGTGTACACTATAGTGTACATGCAGCAAGGTTCTTACCGATTGAACTTTGCTATTTGTACACTGATTTTTGACATGTTTGACACTTGCATAGTTGACAAGTGTCAACTGGATGGAAAATCATTTGAAATTTATACTGTTTAGTAGGGTAATGCCACGTGGCAAACAGTTTACCGATTGAACATTGCTATTTTTACATTGAAATTTCACTCGCTGGTTGGCACGTGCATTGTTGTCCAGTGTCAATTGGATGGGAAACCGTTTCTAATTTAAACTGTCCAACTGAGTAATGTCACATGGCAAAGTGTAAATTGAAGTGTACGTGTAGTAAGGTTCTTGCCGATTGAACTTTGCTATTTGTACAATGATTTTTTACACGCTTGACACTTGCGTAGTTGACAAGTGTCAATTGGATGGGAAAATCATTTAAAATTTATACTGTCTAACAGGGTAATATCACGCGGCAAAGTGTAAACTAAAATGTAAACCATAGTGTACATGTAGCAAGGTTCTTACCGATCGAACTATGCTATTTGTACACTAATTTTTGACAAGTTGTTTGACACATGCATTGTTGTCAAGTGTCAATTGGATAGAAAAAATATTTGAAATTTAGTCTATTCAATAGGGTAATGTCACGCGGCAAAGTGTAAACTAATGTATGTACACCATAGTGTACATGTAGCAAGGTTCTTATCGATTGAACTTTGCTATTTGTACACTGATTTTTGACACGTTGTTTGGTACTTGTATTGTTGTCAAGTGTCAACTGGATGGGAAAACTATTTGAAATTTAAACTATCCAACAGGGCATTGTCACGTGGCAAAGTGTAAACTAATGTCTACACAACATTTTACATGTAGCAAGGATCTTACCGATTGAACTTTGCTATTCGTACACTGATTTTTAACACATTGTTTGACACTTGCATTATTGTCAAGTGTCAACTGGTTGACAAACTTGTTTGAAATTCAAACTGGTCAATAGGGTAATGTCACGTGGCAAAGTGTAAACTAGAGTGTACATGTGGCAAGGTTCATACAGATTGAACTTTGCTATTGGTACACTAATTTTTGACACTTGCATTGTTGTAAAGTCTCAATTGAATGGGAACACTGTTTGAAAATTAAACTGTCCAGCAGGGTAATGTCACGTGGCAAAGCGGGAACTAAAGTGTACACCATAGTGTACATTTAGCAAGGTCCTTATCGATAGAACTTTGCTACTTGTAACTGATTTTTGATACGTTGTTTGACACTTGTATTGTTGTCAAGTGTTAATTTGATGGGAAACCTGTTTCAAAATTAAATTGTCCCATAGGGTAATGTTAAGTGGCAAAGTGTAAACTAAAGTGTACACCATTGTGTACATGTTTCAAGGTTCCTACCGATTGGACTTCGCTATTCGTACACTAATTTTTGACACGTTGTTTGACACTTGCATTGTCATCAAGTGTCAATTGAATGGAAAAATTTAAACTGTCTAATAGGGTAATGTCACATGGCAAAGTATGAATTAAAGTGTACATGTAGCAAGGTTCATACCGATTGAACTTTCTATTTGTACACTAAGTTTTGACACATTGTTTGACACTTGGATTTTTGTCAAGTGTCAATTGGATGGGCAAACCATTTGAAATTTATACTATCCAACAGGGTAATATCACGTGGCAAAGTGTAAACTAAATTGTGTACACCATAGTGCACTTGTCTTAAGGTTCTTACCGATTGAACTTTTCTATTTGTACACTGATTTTTGACACGTTGTTTGACACTTGCATTGTTGTCAAGTGTAAATTGGATTGGAAAACTATTTGAAATTTAAGCTGTCCAACATGGTAATGTCACATGGTAAAATGTACATTAAAGTGTACACCATAGTGTACATGTAGCAAGGTCCTTACCGATTGAATTTTGCGATTTGTACTCAGATTTTTGACATGTTATTTGACACTTACATTGTTGTCATGTGTCAATTGGATGGGAAAACTATTTGAAATTTATACTCTCCAATAGGGTAATGTCACGTGGCAAAGTGTAAACTAAAGTATGTACCATAGTGTACAAGTTGTAAGGTTCTTACCGATTGAACTTTGCTATTGTACACTAATTTTTGACATGTTGTTTGACACTTACATTGTTGTCAAGCGTCGATTGGGGGGGAAACTATTTGAAATTTATACTGTCCAGTATGGTAATGTTACGCGGCAAAGTGTAAACTAAAGTTTACACCTTAGTGTACATGTAGCAAGGTCCTTACCAATTGAACTTTGTTATTTGTACGCTGATTTTTGACATGTTTTTTGACACTTACATTGTTGTCAAGTGGCAAAGTGTAAACTAAAGTGTGCAACAAAGTGTACATGTAGTAAGGTCCTTACCGATTGAACTTTGCCATTTGTTAACTAATTTTTTCCTTGTTGTTTGACACTTGTATTGTTGTCAAATGTCAATTGGTTGGGAAAATTGTATGAAATTTAAACTGCCAACAGGGTAATGTCACGTGACAATGTGTAAACTAAAGTGTACACCATTGTGTACATGTAGCAAGGTTCTTACCTATGAAATTTCCTATTTGTACACTGATTTTTCGCATGTTGTGTAACACTTGCATTGTTGTCAAGTGTCAATTGGTTTAAAAAAATATTTGAAATTTAAATTGTCCAACAGGGTAATGTCACGTGGTAAAGTGTAAACTAAAGTGTACATTTAGAAAGGTTCATACCGATCGAACTTCGCTATTTGCACACTAATTTTTGACACGTTGTTTGACACTTGCATTGTTGTCTAGTGTCAATTTGATGGGCAAACTATTTTGAATTTATACTGTCCAATTGGGTAATGTCACCTGGGAAAGTGTAAACGAAAGTGTGCACACCATAGTGTACATGTAGCAAAGTTCTAACCGATTGAACTTTTCTATTTGTACACGGATTTTTGACACGTTCTTTGACACTTGCATTGTTTTCAAGTGTCAATTGGATGGGAAAATTGATTGAAATTTACACTGTCCAACAGGGTAATGTCACGTGGCAAACTGTAAAATAATTTGTACACTATATTGTACATGTAGCAAGGACCTTACCGATTGAACTTTGCTATTTGTACACTGATTTTTGACACGTTGTTTGACACTTGTATTCTTGTCAAGTGTCAATTAGATGGGAAAAATATTTGAAATTTCTATTGTCCAATAGGGTATTGTCACGTGGCAAAGTCTAAACTAAATTGTGTACACCATATTGTACATGTAGCAAGGTTCTTACTGATTGAACTTTGCTATTTGTACACAGATTTTTGACAAGTTATTTGACAATTGCGTTGTTGTCAAGTGCCAATTGGATGGGAAAATAATTTAAAATTTATACTATCCAAGAGGGTAATGTCACGTGGCAAACTGTAAACTAAAGTGTGTACACCATAGTGTACATGTAGCAAGGTTCTTAACGATCGAACTTTGCTATTTGTACACTGATTTTTGACACGATGTTTGACACTTGCGCTCTTGTCAAGTTTCAATTGGATGAGAAAATTATTTGAAATTTCTATTGTCGAATAGGGTAACGTCACGTGGAAAAGTGTAAACTAAAATATGTTCACCAAAGTGTACGTGCAGCAAGGTTCTTACCGATTGAACTTTGCTATTTGTACACAAATTTTTAGCACGTTATTTGACAATTACATTGTTGTCAAGTGTCAATTGGATAGAAAAACTGTTTGAAATTTATACTATCCGGCAGGGTAATGTCACGTGGTAAAGTGTAAACTAAAGTATGTACACCATAGTGTACATGTAGGATGGTTCTTACCGATCGAACTTTGCTATTTGTATGCTGATTTTTGACACGTTATTTGACCCTTGCATTATTGTCAAGTGTCAATTGGATGGAAAAACTATTTGAAATTTAATCTATTCAATAGGGTAATGTCACGTGGCAAAGTGCAAAGTAAAGCATGTACACCATAGTGTACATGTGGCAAGGTTCTTATCGATTGAACTTTGCAATTTGTACACTGATTTTTGACACGTTGTTTGACACTTGCATTGTTTTCAAGTGTTAACTGGATCGAAAAACTATTTGAAATTTTAACTGTCCAACAAGGTAATGTCACGTGGTAAAGTGTAAACTAAAGTGTACACCAAAGTGTACATGTAGTAAAGTCCTTACCGATTGAACTTTGCTATTTGTAAACTAATTTTTTACACGTTGTTTGACACTTGTATTGTTGTTAAGTGTCAATTGGATGGAAAAACTTTACGAAATTTAGATGTCCAAAAGGGTAATGTCACATGAAAAATTGTAAACTAAAGTGTACACCATTGTGTACATGTAGCAAGGTTCTTACAAATTGAACTTTACCATTTGTACACTGATTTTTGACACGTTATTTTAAAATTGTATTGTTGTCAAGTGTCCATTGGATGGGAAAATTGTTTGAAATTTATACCGTCTAACAAGGTAATGTCACGTGGTAAATTGTAAACTAAAGTGTGTTCACCATAGTGTACATGTAGCAAGGTTCTTACCGATCGAACTTTGCTATTTGTACACCGATTTTTGACACGTTGTTTGACACTTGCATTCTTGTCAGTTGTCCATTGGATGGAAAACTGTTTGGAATTTCTATTGTCCAACAGGGCAATGTTACGTGACAAAGTGTAAACTAAAATGTGTACACCATAGTGTACATGTAGCAAGGTTCTTACCGATTGAACTTTGCTATTTGTACACAGATTTTTGACACGTTATTTGACAATTGAATTTTTGTCAAGGATCAATTGGATGGGAAAACTATTTAAAATTTATATAGTCCAATAGGGTAATGTCACGTGGCAAACTGTAAACTAAAGTATGTACACCATAGTGTACATATGGCAAGGTTCTTATCGATCGAACTTTACTATTTGTACGCTGATTTTTGATATGTTGTTTGACACTTGCATTGTTGTCAACTGTCAATTGGATGGAAAACGTTTTTGAAAATAAATCTATCCAATAGGGTAATGTCACGTGGCAAAGTGCAAACTAAAGTATGTACACCATAGTGTACATGTAGCAAAGTTCTTATCGATTGAACTTTGCTATTTGTAAACTGATTTTTAACACGTTGTTTGACACTTGCATTGTTGTCAAGTGTCAACTGGATGGGAAAACTATTTGAAATTTAAACTGTCCAACAGGGTAATGTCACGTGGTAAAGTGTAAACCAAAGTGTGTACACCGTAGGGTACATGTAGTGAGGTTCTTACCGATTGACCTTTTTCTATTTGTACACTAATTTTTGCCACATTGTTTGACACTTGCATTGTTGTCAAGTGTCAATCAGTTTGGAGAATTGTTTGAAATTTTAGTTGTCCAACTGGGTAATGTCACGTGGCAAAGTGTAAACTAAAGTGTACACCATCGTGTAAATGTAGCAAAGTCCTTACTCATTGAACTTTGGTTTTTGTGCACTAATTTTTGACATGTTATGTGACACTTGCGTTCTTGTCAAGTGTCAATTGAAGGGGAAAACTATTTGAAATTTATATTGTCCAATAGGGTAATGTCACATGGCAAAGTGTAAACTAATATGTGTACACCATAGTAAGGTTCTTACCGATTGAACTTTGCTATTAGTGCACAGATTTTTGACACATTGTTTGATAATTGCATTGCTATCAAGTGTCAATTGGATGGGAAAACTGTTTGAAATTTATACTGACCAATAGTGTAATGTCACGTGGTAAAGTGTAAACTCAAGTTGTAAACCATAGTGTACATGTACCAAGGTTCTTACTGATCGAACTTTGCTATTTGTACACTGATTTTTAACACGTTGTTTGACACTTGCATTATTGTCAAGTGTCAATTAGATGGGAAAACTATTTGAAATTTATAATGTCGAATGGGATAATGTCACATGACAGAGTGTAAACTAAAGTGTGCACACTATGGTGTAAATGTAACAAGGTTCTTACCGATTGAACATTGCTATTTGTACACTGATTTTTGACACGTTGTTTGACACTTGCATTGTTGTCAAGTGTCAATTGGACGGGAAAACTGTTTGAAATTTAAACTGTCCAATAGAGTAATGACACGTGCCAAAGTGTAAACTAAAGTGTACACCATTGTGTACATGTATCAATATTCTTACCGAATGAACTTCGCTATTTGTACACTTATTTTTGACACGTTGTTTGACACTTGCATTATTTTCGAGTGTCAATTGGATGGAAAAACTGATTAAACCTTAAACTGTCCAACAGGGTAAAGTCAATTGGCATAGTGTAAACTAAAGTGTACACCATAGTGTACATGTAGCAAGGTTCTTACCGATTGAACTTTGTTATTTGTACACTGATTTTTGACACGTTGTTTGACATTTGCACTATCGTTGAGTGTCAATTAGATGGAAAAACTATTTGAAATTTAAACTTCCCAAAAGGGTAATGTCACATGGCATAGTGTAAACTAAAGTGTACACCATAGTGTACATGTAGCAAGGTTCTTACCGATTGAACTTTGTTATTTGTACACTGATTTTTGACACGTTGTTTGACACTTGTATTGTTGTCAAGTGTCAATTGGATGGGAAAATTGTTTGAAATTTCTACTGTCCAATAGGGTAATGTCACGTGGCAAAGTGTAAACCAAAGTGTGTACACCATAGTGTACATGTAGCATGGTTCTTACCGACTGAACCTTTCTATTTGTACACTAATTTTTGCCACATTGCTTGACACATGCATTGTTGTGAAGTGTCAATTGGATCTGAAAATTGTTTGAAATTTAAGTTGTCCGATTGGGTAATGTCACGTAGCAAAGTGTAAATTAAAGTGTACACCATAGTGTACATGTAGCAAGGTCCTTATCGACTGAACTTTGTTATTTGTACACTAATTTTTCACACGTTGTTTGACACTTGCATTGTTGTTGAGTGTCAATTGGATGGAAAAACAGTTTGAAATTTAAACTGTCCAATAAGGTAATGACACATGGCAAAGTGTAAACTTAAGTGTACACCATAGTGTACATGTCTCAATGTTCTTACCGATTGAACTTTGCTATTTGTACACTGATTTTTGACATGTTGTTTGACACTTACATTGTTGTCGAGTGTCAATTAGATGGAAAAACTGTCTGAAATTTTTATTGTCGAAAGGGATAATGTCACGTGACAGAGTGTAAACTAAAGTGTGTAAACTATGGTGTAAATGTAGCAAGGTTCTTACCGATTGAACATTGCTAGTTGTACACTAATTTTTGACACGTTGTTTGACAATTGCATTGTTGTCAAGTGTCAATTGGATGGGAAAACTATTTGAAATTTAAACTGTCGAACATGGTAATAACACGTGGGAAAGTGTAAACTAAAGTATACACCATAGTGTACATGTCTCAATCTTCTTATCAAATGAACTTCGCTATCTGTACACTGATTTTTGACACGTTGTTCCACACTTGCATTGTTGTCGAGTGTCAATTGGATGAAAAAATTGATTGAAATTTAAACTGTCCAACAGGGTAATGTCACGTGGTAAAGTGTAAACTAAAGTCTACACCATAGTGTACATGTAGCAAGGTTCTTACCGATTGAACTTTGCTATTTGTACACTGATTTTTGACACGTTATTCGACATTTGCATTGTTGTCCAGTGTCAATTGGATGGAAAAATTGTTTGAAATTTAAACTGTCCAATGGGGTAATGACACATGGCTAAGTGTAAACTAAAGTGTGCACCATAGTGTACATGTCGCAATGTTCTTATCGAGTGAACTTCGCAATTTGTACCCTGATTTTTGACACATTGTTTGACACTTGCATTGTAGTCAAGTGTCAATTGGATGGAAAAACAGATTGAAATTTAAACTGTCCAATAGGGTAATGTCACGTGGCAAAGTTTAAACTAAAGTGTACACCATAGTGTGTACGTAGAAAGGTTCTTACCGATTAAACTTTGCTATTTGTGCACTAATATTTGACACGTTGTTTAACACTTGTATTATTGTCAAGTGTCAGTTGGATGGGAGAACTGTGTGAAATGTAATATATCCAACAGGGTAATGTTACGTGGCAAAGTGAAAAATAAAATGTGTACACCATAGGGTACATGTAGGAAGGTTCTTACCGATTGAACTTTGTTATTTGTACACTGATTTTTGAGACATTGGTTGGCGCTTACATTGCTGTCAAGTGTCAATTGGATGGGAAAACAATTTGAAATTTATAATATCCCGTAGGGTAATGTCACGTGACAAAGTGTAAACTAAAGTATGTACACCATAGTGTAAATGTAGAAAGGTTCTTACCAATTGAACTTTGCTATTTGTATACTGATTTTTCACACGTTGTCTGACACTTGCATTGTTGTTGAGTGTCAATTGGATGGAAAAATAGTTTGAAATTTAAACTGTCCAACAAGGTAATGACACATGGCAAAGTGTAAACTTAAGTGTACACCATAGTGTACATGTCTCAATGTTCTTACCAATTGAACTTTGCTATTTGTACATTGATTTTTGACATGTTGTTTGACACTTACATTGTTGTCGAGTGTCAATTAGATGGAAAAACTGTTTGAAATTTAAACTGTCGAACAGGGTAATGTCACATGGCAACTTGTAAACTAAAGTGTACACCATAGTGTACATGTAGCGAGGTTCATACTGATTAAACATTACTATTTGTACAATGATTTTTGACGCGTTGTTTGACACTTACGTCGTTGTCAAGTGCCAATTGGATGAGAAAACTGTTTGAAATTTAAACTTTTCGATAGGGTAATGACACGTGGCAAAGTTTAAACTAAAGTGTACACCATAGTTTACATGTCTCAATGTTCTTACTGATTGAACTTTGCTATTTGTACACTGATTTTTGACACGTTGTTTGACACTTGCATTATTGTCCAGTGTCAATTGGATTGAAAAATTGTTTAAGATTTAAACATTCCAACAGGGTAATGTCACATGGCAAAGTGTAAACTAAGATGTACACCATAGTGTGCATGTAGCATGGTTCTTACATATTGAACTTTGTTATTTGTACACTGATTTTTGACACGTTATTTGACACTTGCATTGTTGTCAAGTGTCAATTGGATGGGAAAACCATTTGAAATTTAAACTGTCCAATAGGATAATATCTTATGGCAAAGTGTAAACTAAAGTGTACACCGTAGTGTACTTGTAGCAAAGTTCTTACCAATTGAACTTTGCTACTTGTACACTGATTTTTGAAACGTTGTTTGACACTTGCATTATTTTTAAGTGTCAATTGGATGCAAAAATTATTTGAAATATATGCTGCCTAATGGGGTAATGTCAAGTGGCAAAGTGTAAATTAAAGTGTACATCATAGTGTACATGTTACAAGGTCCTTACTGATTGAACTTTGTTATTTGTGCATTGATTTTTGACACGTTGTTTGACACTTGCGTTCTTGTCAAGTGTCAATTGGATGGGAAAATTGTAAGAAATTTATACTGTCCAACAGGGTAATGTCACGTGGCAAAGTGTAAACTAAAATATGTACACCATAGTGTACATGTAGCAAGGTTTTTATCAATTGAACTTTGCTATTTGTACACTGATTTTTGACACATTGATTGACACTTGTATTATTGTCAAGTGTCAAGTCGATGGGAAAATCGTTTGAAATTTATGCTATGAAACAGGGTAATGTCATGTGGCAAAGTGTACATGTAACAAAGTTCTTACCGATTGAACTTTGCTATTTGTACACCGATATTTGACACGTTGTTTGACACTTGCTTTGTTGCCAAGTGTCAATTCGATGGGAAATCTATTTGAAATTTAAACCATCCAACAGGGTAATGTCACGTGGCAAAGTTGCTTTGTTGCCAAGTTGTTTGACACGTTGTTTGATACTTGCATTGTTGTCAAGTGTCAATTCGATGGAAAAAATCTTTGAAATTAATACTATCCAACGGGGCAAAGTCGTGTGGCAAAGTGTAAACTAAAGTGTACACCATAGTGTACATGTAGCAAGATTCTTACCGATTGAACTTTACTATTTGTAAACAGATTTTTGTCACGTTGTTTGACACTTGGATTGTTGTCAAGTGTCAATTGGATCGGAAAACTATTTGAAATTTTTACTATCCAACAGACTAGTGTCATGTGGCAAAGTGTAAAGTAAAGTGTACACCAGAGTGTATATGTAGCAAGGTCCTTACCGATTGAACATTGCTCTTTGCACACTGATTTTTGACACGTTTGATAGTTGCATTGTTGTCAAGTGTCAATTGGATGGAAAAACTATTTGAAATTTAAATTGTCCAATAGGGTAATGTCATGTGGCAAAGTGTAAACTAAAGTGTACACCATAGTGTAATGTAGCAAGGTCCTTGTCGATTGAACTTTGCTATTTGTACACAGATTTTGGACACATTGTTTGACACTTATATTGTTATCTAGTGTCAATTGGATGGGATCATTGTTTGACATTTAAACTGTCCAATAGGGTAATGTCACATGGCAAAGTGTAAATTAAAGTGTACACCATATGTACATGTATCAAGGTTCTTACCGATTGAACTTGTAAAATGATTTTTGATACGTTGTTTAACACTTACATTGTTGTCAAGTGTCAATTGGATCAAAAAATTGTTCGAAATTTATACTGTCTAGCAGGGTAATGTCACGTGGCAAAGTGTAAACTAAAGTGGACAACATAGTGTACATGTAGCTAGGTCCTTCCCGGTTGAACATTGCTATTTTACACTGATTTTTGACACATTGGTAGACACTTGCATTGTTGTCTAGAGTCAATTGGATGGGGAAACTGTTTGAAATTTAAATTGTCCAACAGCATAATGTCATGTGGCAAAGTACAAACTAAAGTGTTCACCATAGTGCACATGTTGCTAGATCCTTACCGATTGAACATTGTTATTTGTACACAGATTTTTGCCATGTTGTTTGACACATGCATTGTTGTCAAGTCTCTATTCGATTGGAAAACTCTTTGAAATTAATACTATCAAACTGGGTAATGTCACGTGGCAAAGTGTAAACTAAAGTGTACACCATAGTGTACATGTAGCAAAGTTCTTACCGATTGAACTTTTCTATTTGTGCACTGATTTTTGACACGTTGTTTAACACTTGGATTGTTGCCAAGTGTTAATTGGATGGGAAAACTGTTCAAAATTTATATTGTCCAACAGGCTAATGTCATGTGGTAAAGTGTAAACTAAAGTGTACACCATAGTGTACATGTAGCAAGGTTCTTACCGATTGAACATTGCTCTTTGCACAATGATTTTTGACACGTTTGACACTTGCATTGTTGTCAAGTGTCAATTGGATGGGAAAACTATTTGAAGTTTAAACTGTCCAATAGGATAATGTCATGTGACAAAGTGTAAACTAAAGTGTACACCATAGTGTAATGTAGCATGGTCCTTGCCGATTGAACTTTCCTATTTGTACACAGATTTTGGACACATTGTTTGACACTTGCATTGTTGCCTAGTGTCAATTGCATGGGACAATTGTTTGACATTTAAACTGTCCAATAGAGTAATGTCACGTGGCAAACTATAAATTAAAGCGTACATCATATGTACATGTAGCAAGGTTCTTAACAATTGAACTTTGTTATTTGTACACCGAGTTTTCACACATTGTTTCACACTTGCATTGTTGTCAAGTGTCAATTGGACCAAAAACTGTTCAAAATATATACTGTTTAACAGGGTAATGTCACGTGGCAAAGTGGAAATTGAAGTGGAGACCAAAGTGTACAAGTAACTAGGTCCTTTCCGGTTGAACATTGCTATTTATACACTAATTTTTGACACATTTGTTGACACTTGCATTGTTGTCAAGAGTCAATTGGATGGGAAAACTATTTGAAATTTAAACTGTCCAACAGGGTAATGTCACGTGGCAAAGTGTGAACTAAAGTGTACACCATAGTGTACATGTAGCAAGGTTCTTGCCGATTGAACTTTGCTATTTGTACACCATTTTTTGACATATTGTTTGACACTTGCATTGTTGTTTTGTATCAATTGGATCGAAAAACTGTTTGAAATTTATATTGTCTAATAGGGTAATTTCACGCGGCAAAGTGTAAACTAAAGTGTACATCATATTGTACATGTAGCTAGATCCTTACTGATTGAACATTGTTATTTGTACACTGATTTTTGACATGTTGTTTGACACTTGCATTGATATCAAGTGTCAATTCGATGCGAAAGCTCTTTGAAATAAATGTTATCTAACATGGTAATGTCACGTGGCAAAGTGTAAACTAAAGTGTCCACCATAGTGTACATGTAGAAAGGTTCTTATCGAGTGAACTTTGCTATTTGTACACTGATTTTTGACATGTTATTTGACACTTGCATTGTTATCAAGTGTCAATTGAATGGGAAAATTGTTGGAAATTTAAATAGACCAATAGGGTAATGTCACATGGCAAAGTGTAAACTAAAGTGTACACCATAGTGTAATGTCGCAAGGTCCTTGCCAATCGAACTTCGCTATTTGTACGCAGATTATGGACAAGTTGTTTGACACTTGCATTGTTGTCTAGCATTAGTTAGATGGGAAAACTGTTTGAAATTTAGACTGTCCAACAGGGTAATGTCACGTGGCAAAGTGTAAATTAAAGTGTACACCATAGTATACATATAGCAAGGTTTTTATCGATTGAACTTTGCTATATGTACAATGATTTTTGAGACATTGTTTGACACCTGCATTGTTGTCAAGTGTCAATTGGATGGAAAAACTATTTGAAATTTGAACTGTCCAACAGGGTTGTGTCACGTGGCAAAGTATAAATAGAAGTGTACGTGTCGCAAGGTTCTTACCGATTGAACTTTGCAATTTGTACACAAATTTTTGACACGTTGCTTGACACTTGCATTGTTGTCAAGTGTGAGTTGGTTGGGAAGACTATTTGAAATTTAAACTGTCCTCCAGGGTAATGTCATGTGGCATAGTGTAAACTAAAGTGTATACCATAGTGTACATGTAACAAGGTTCTAACCAATTGAACTTTGCTATTGTAAGCCGATTTTTGACATGTTGTTTGACACTTGCAATTTTGTCAAGTGTCAATTGGATGGGAAAACTGTTTGAAATTTAAATACTCCAACAGGGTAATGTCACGTGACAAAGTGCAAACTAAAGTGTACACCATTGTGTACATGTAGCAAGGTTCTTACCGATTGAACTTTGCTATTTGTACACAGATTTTTAACATGTTGCTTGACCCTTGGATTGTTGTCAAGTGTCAATTGGATGGGACACTATTTGAAATTTAAATAGTCGAGTAGGGCAATGTGACATGGCAAAGTGTAAATTAAAGTGTACACCATAGTGCACATGTAGTATGGTTCATACTGAGTGAACTTTGCTATTTGTACACTGATTTTTGACATGCTGTTTGACACTTGCATTTTTGTCAAGTGTCAATTGGATGGGAAAAGTGTTAGAAATTTAAACTGACCAACAGGGTAATGTCACATGGCAAAATGTAAACTAAAGTATACACCAATGTGTAATGTCACAAGGTTCTTGCCAATTGAACTTTGTTATTTGTACTTAGATTTTGGACACGTTGTTTGACACTTACATTGTTGTCCAGTGTCGGTTAGATGGAAAAACTATTTAAAATTTAAACTGTCAAACAGGGTAATGTCACGTGACAAAGTGTAAACTAAAGTGTACACCATAGTGTACACTATGGTGAACATTTTAGTTTATACTTTGCCACGTGACATTACCTCGTTGGACAGTTTAAATTTCAAATAGTTTTCTCATCCAATTGACACTGGATAACAATGCAAGTGTCAAACAAAGTGTCAAAAATTAGTTTACAAATAGTAAAGTTCAATCAGTAAGAACCTTGCTACATGTACATTATGGTGTACACTTTAGTTCACACTTTCCCATGTAATATTGCCCTGTTCAACAATATAAATTTCAAACATATTTCCCATCCAATTGACACTTGACGACAATGCAAGTGTCAAATATCATGTCAAAAATCAGCGTACAAATAGCGATGTTCAATCGGTAAGAACCTTGCGGCATGTACACTATGGTGTAAACTTTAGTTTACACTTAGCTACATGACACTACCTTGCAAGACAGTTAAAATTTCACACAAGTTTTCCATCCAATTGACACTACAGAACAATGCAAGAGTCAAATATAGTGTCAAAAATAAGTATACAAATAGCAAAGTTCAATCGGTAAGAACCTTGCGGCATGTACACTATGGTGTACACTTTAGTTTACACTTAGCTACATGACACTACCTTGCAAGACAGTTAAAATTTCACACAAGTTTTCCATCCAATTGACACTACAGAACAATGCAAGAGTCAAATATAGTGTCAAAAATAAGTATACAAATAGCAAAGTTCAATCGGTAAGAACCTTGCGGCATGTACACTATGGTGTACACTTTAGTTTACACTTTGCCTCGTGATAATACCATGTTGGACAGTTTAAATTTCAAACAGTTTTCTCATCCAATTGGCACTTCACAACAATGCAAGTGTCAAACAAAGCGTTAAAAATTGGTGTACAAATAACAAAGCTCAATCGGTCAGAACCTTGCTACATGTGCACTTTGGTGTACACGTTAGTTTACACTTTGCCATGTGACATTAAACTATTGGACAGTTTACATTTCAAACAGTTTTCCCATCCAATTGACACATAACAACAATGCAAGTGTCAAACAACGTGTCAAAAATCAGTGTACAAATAGCAATGTTCAATCGGTAAGAACCTTGCGGGATGTACACTATGGTGTACACTTTAGTTTACACTTTACCACATGACGTTACCCTGTTGGAAAGTTTAAATTTCAAATATTTTCCCATCCAATTGATACTTGACAACAATGCAAGTGTCAAACGTGTCAAAACTTAGTTTACAAATAGTAAAGTTCAATCGGTAAGGAGCTTGCTATATGTACACTTTGGTTTACAGTTTAGTATGCACTTTGCCACGTGACATTACCCTGTTGGACAGTTTAAATTTCCAATAGTTTTCCCATCCAATTGACACTTGACAAGAATGCAAGTGTCAAATAACGTGTCAAAAATTAGTGTACAAATAGAAAAGTTCAATCGGCGAGAACCCTGCTACATGTACACTATGGTGTACACTTTCGTTTATACTTTGCCACGTGATATTACGCTGTTCGACAGTTTAAATTTCAAATAGTTTTCCCATCTAATTGACACTTGATAACATTGCAAGTATCAAACAACGTGTCAAAGATCAGCATACAAATAGCAAAGTTCAATCGGTCAGAACCTTGCGTCACGTACACTATGGTGTAAACTTTAGTTTACACATAGCTACGTGACACTACCCTGCAAGACAACTTAAATTTCACACAATTTTTCCATCCAATTTACACTATAGAACAATGCAAGCGTAAAAAAAAGTGCCAAAAATCAGTATACAAATATCAAAGTTCAGTCGGCAAGAACCTTGCTACGTGTACACAATGGTGTACACTTTAGTTTACACTTTGCCTCGTGATAATACCCTATTGGACAGTTTAAATTTCAAACTATTTTCTCATCCAACTAACACTTGATAATAATGCAAGTGTCAAACAACGTGTCGAAAATCGGTGTACAAATAGCAAAGCTCAATCGATCAAAACCTCGCTATATGTACACTTCGGTGTAAACTTTAGTTTACACTTTGCCACGTGACATTGCCCTACTGGACAGTTTAAATTTCAAACTTTTTTCCCATCCAATTGACACTTGACAACAATGCAAGTGTCAGACAACGTGTCAAAAATCAATGTACAAATAGCAATGTTCAATCGATAAGAACCTTGCGGCATGTACACTATGGTGTACATTTTAGTTTACACTTTGCCACGTGACACTACCCTACTAAACAGTTTGAATTTTAAACAGTTTTCCCATCCAATTGACACTTGACAATAATGCAAACATCAAACATTGTGTCAAAAATCAGTTTACAAAAAGCAAAGTTCAATCGATAAGAACGTTGCGGCCTGTACACTATGGTGTACACTTTAATTTACACTTCCCACGTGACACTGCCCTGCTGGATAGTTTAAATTTCAAATAGTTCTCCCATCCAATTGACACTCGACAACAATGTAAGCATCAAAAAACGTGTCAAAAATCAGTGTACACCAACAAAGTTCAATCGGTAAGAACCTATCCACATGAACACTATGGTGTACATTTTAGTTTACACTTTGCCACGTGACATAACCCTGTTGGATGGTTTAAATTTCAAATAGATTTCCCATCGAATTGACACTTGGAAACAAAGCAAGTGTCAAACAACATGCCAAATATCGGTGTACAAATAGCAAAGTTCAATCGGTAAGAACCTTGCTACATGTACACTATGGTGTACACTTTGCCACATGACGTTACCCTGTTCCATAGCATAAATTTCAAACAGTTTTCCCATCGAATTGACACTTGACAATAATACAAGTGTCAAACAATGTGTCAAAAATCAGTGTACAAATAGCAAAGTTCAATTGATAAGAACCTTGCTACATGTACACTATGGTGTACACATTTTAGTTTACACTTTGCCACGTGACATTACCTTGTTGGACAGTATATAAATTTCTTACAATTTTCCCATCCAATTGATGCTTGACAAGAACGTAAGTGTCAAACAACGTGTCAAAAATCAATGTACAAATAGCAAAGTTCAATCAGTAAGGACCTTGTAACATGTACACTATAATGTACACTTTAATTTACACTTTGCCATTTGACATTACCCCATTAGGCAGCATAAATTTCAAATAGTTTTTCCATCCAATTGACACTTGACAACAATGCAAGTGTCAAACAACGTGTCAAAAATTAGTGTACAAGTAGTAAAGTTCAATTGCTAAGAATGTTGCTACAAGTACACAACGATGTTCACTTTAGTTTACACTTTGCCACATGATATTATCCTATTGGACAGTTTAAATTTCAAACGGTTTTCCCATCCAATTGACACTTGACAACAATGCAAGTGTCAAATAATCTATCAAAAATCAGTGTACAAATAACAAAGTTCAGTTCAATAGGTAAGAACCATGTTACATGTACACTATGGTATACATCTTAGTTTACACTTTGCCATGTGACATTACCCTCTTGGAAAGTTTAAATCTCAAACAATTTTTCAATCCAATTGACACTGGACAACAATGCAAGTGTCAAACAACGTGTCAAAAATCAGTGTACAAATAGCAAAGATCAATCAATCAGAACCTTGTTACATGTACACTTTGGTGTGCACTTTAGTTTACACTTTGCCACGTGACATTGCCCTGCTGGACAGTTTAAATTTTAAACTTTTTTCCCATCCAATTGACATTTGACAACAATGAAAGTGCCAAACAACGTGTCAAAAATCAATGTACAAATAGCAATGTTCAATCGATAAGAACCTTGCGGCATGTACACCATGGTGTACACTTTAGTTTACACTTTGCCACATGACACTACCCTACTGGACAGTTTAATTTCAAACAGTTTTCCCATCCAATTGACAATTAAAAACAATGCAAGTGTCAATCAATGTATCAAAAATTAGTTTACAAATAGCAAAGTTCAATCGAAAAGAACGTTGCGGCATGTACACTATGGTGTACACTTTAATTTACACTTTTCCACGTGACACTGCCCTGCTGGACAGTTTAAATTTCAAATAGTTTTCCCATCCAATTGACCCTCGAAAACAATGTAAGCATCAAAAACCGTGTCATAAATCAGTGTACACTAGCTAAGTTCAATCGGTAAGAACCTATCCACGTGTACACTATGGTGTACAGTTTAGTTTACACTTTGTCACGTGACATTACCCTGTTGGATGGTTTAAATTTCAAATAGATTTCCCATCGAATTGACACTTGGCAACAAAGCAAGTGTCAAACAACGTGTCAAATATCGGTGTACAAATAGCAAAGTTCAATCGGTAAGAACCTTGTTACATGTACACTTTGCCACATGACATTACCCTGTTGCATAGCATAAATTTCAAACGGTTTTCCCATCGAATTGACACTTGACAATAATATAAGTGTCAATCAATGTGTCAAAAATAGTGTACAAATAGAAAAGTTCAATTGATAAAAACCTTGCTACATGTACACTATGGTGTACATATTTTAGTTTACACTTCGCCACGTGACATTACGCTGTTGGACAGTATAAATTTCTTACAATTTTCCCATCCAATTGACACTTGAGAAGAACGCAAGTGTCAAACAACGTGTCAAAAATCAATGTACAAATAGCAAAATTCAATCAGTAAGGATCTTGTAACATATACACTACGATGTACACTTTAATTTACACTTTGCCACTTGACATTACCCCATTAGGCAGCATAAATTTCAAATAGTTTTTTCGTCCAATTGACACTTGACAACAATGCAAGTGTCAAACAACGTGTCAAAAATTAGTGTACAAGTAGTAAAGTTCAATTGCTAAGAACCTTGCTACGAGTACACGACGGTGTTCACTTTAGTTTACACTTTGCCACATGATATTATCCTGTTGGACAGTTTAAATTTCAAATGGTTTTTCCATCCAATTGACACTTCACAACAATGTAAGTGTCAAATAATCTATCAAAAATCAGTGTACAAATAACAAAGTTCAATAGGTAAGAACCATGTTACATGTACACTATAGTGTACATCTTAGTTTACACTTTGCCATGTGACATTACCCTCTTGGAAAGTTTAAATCTCAAACAATTTTTCAATCCAATTGACACTGGACAACAATGCAAGTGTTAAACAACGTGTCAAAAATTAGTGTACAAATAGCAAAGATCAATCAATCAGAACCTTGTTACATGTACACTTTGGTGTGCACTTTAGTTTACACTTTGCCACGTGACATTGCCCTGCTGGACAGTTTAAATTTCAAACTTTTTTCCCATCCAATTGACATTTGACAACAATGCAAGTGCCAAACAACGTGTCAAAAATCAATGTACAAATAGCAATGTTCAATCGATAAGAACCTTGCGGCATGTACACTATGGTGTACACTTTAGTTTAAACTTTGCCACATGACACTACCCTACCGGACAGTTTGAATTTCAAACAGTTTTCCCATCCAATTGACAATTAAAAACAATGCAAGCGTCAAACAATGTATAAAAAATTAGTTTACAAATAGCAAAGTTCAATCGAAAAGAACGTTGTGGTATGTACACTATGGTGTACACTTTAATTTACACTTTCCCACGTGACAGTGCCCTGCTGGACAGTTTAAATTTCAAATAGTTTTCCCATCCAATTGACACTCGACAACATTGTAAGCATCAAAAACCGTGTCATAAATCAGTGTACACTAGCAAAGTTCAATCGGTAAGAACCTATCCACGTGTACACTTTGCCACGTGTCATTACCCTGTTGGACTGTTTAAATTTCAAACAGTTTTCCCATCCAATTGACTCTTGACAGCAATGCAAGTGTTAAACAATGTGTCAAAAATCTGTGTAATAGCAAAGTTCAATCGGTAAGAACCATGCGACATATACACTATGATGTACACTTCAGTTTATACTTTGCCACGTGACACTACTCCATTAGACAGTTCAAATTTGAAACAGTTTTCCCATCAAATTGACAGTTGACAACAATACAGGTGTCAAACAACGTCTCCAAAATCTTTGTACAAATAGCAATGTTCAATCGATAAGAACCTTGCTGCATGTACACAATGGTGTACAATTTAGTTTACAGTTTATCACGTGACATTACCTTGTTGGATAGTTTAAATTTCAAATAGTTTTCCATCCAATTGATACTTGACAACATTGCAAGTGTCAAACAACGTGTCAAAAATCAGTGTACGAACAGCAAAGTTCAATCGGTAAAAACCTTGCTATATGTACACTACTGCGTACACTTTAGTTTACACTTTGCCACGTGACCTTACCCTGTTGGTCAATTTAAATTTCAAATAGTTTTCCCATCCAATTAACATTTCACAACAATGCAAGTGTCAAGCAACGTGTCAAAAATCAATGAACAAATAGCAAAGTTCAATCGTTAAGAACCTTGCTACATGTACACTATGGCGTACACTTTTGTTTACACTTTGCCACGGGACTTTGCCCCGTTAGATAGTATTAATTTCAAAGAGTTTTCCTATCGAATTGACACTTGAAAACAATGCAAGTGTCAAACAATGTGTCAAAAATTAGTGTACAAATAAATAACAATGTTCAATCGATAAGGATCTAGCAACATGTACACTATAGTGTACACTTTAGTTTATACTTTGCCACGTGACATTACGCTGTTGGACAGTTTAAATTTCAAATAGTTTTCCCATCCAATTGACATTGACAACAATGTAAGTGCCAAACGTGTCAAAAATTAGTGTACAAAGAGCAATGTTCAATCGGCAAGGACCTTGCTACATGTACACTGTGGTGTAAACTTTAGTTTACACTTTGCCACATGACATTAGCCTGTTCGAAAGTAAAAATTTTGAATAGTTTTCCCATTCAATTGACACTTGACAATAATCCAAGTGTCAAACAACGTGTCAAAAATCGGTGTACAAATAGCAAAGTTCAATCAGTAAGAATCTTGCTACATGTACACTATGGTGTACACTTTAGTTTACACTTTGCCACGTTGGATAGTATTAATTTCAAAGATTTTTCCCATCAAATTGACACTTGACAACAATGCAAGTATCAAACAACATGGCAAAAATCTGTATACAAATAACAATGTTCAATCGGTAAAGATCTAGCAACATGTACACTATGGTGTACACTTTAGATTACACTTTGCCACATGACATTACCCTGTTGGACAGTTTAAATTTCAAACAGTTTTCCATCCAATTGACTCTTGACAAAAATGCACGTGTCTACCAACGTGTCAAAAATCAGTGTAAATAGCAATGTTCAACCTGGAAGGACCTAGCTATATGTACACTATGGTGTCCACTTTAGTTTAGACTTTACCACGTGACATTACCCTGTTAGACAGTATAAATTTTGAACAGTTTTTCGATCCAATTGACACTTGACAACAATCCAAGTGTCAAACAACGTGTCAAAAATCGTTGTAGAAATAGCAAAGTTCAATCGGCAAAAACCTTGTTGTATGTACATATGGTATACACTTTAGTTTACACTTTCTCACGTGACATTAACCTATTGGACAGTTTAAATGTCAAACAACGTTCCCATCCAATTGACACTAGATAACAATACAACTGTCAAACAATGTATCCAAAATCTGTGTACAAATAGTAAAGTTCAATCGGCAAGGACCTTGCTACATTACACTATGGTGTACACTTTAGTTTACACTTTGTCACATGACATTACCCTTTTGGACAGTTTAAATTTCAAACAGTTTTCCAATCCAATTGACACTTGACAACTATGCACGTGTCAAAAATTAGTGTGCAAAGAGTAATGTTCAATCGGTAAGGACCTTACTACATGTACACCATGGTGTACACTTTAGTTTACACTTTACCACGTAACATTACCCTATTAGACAGTACAAATTTCGAACAATTTTCCCATCCAGTTGACATTTAAACAACAATCCAAGTGTCAAACAACGTGCCAAAAATCGGTGTACAAATAGCAAAATTCGATCGGTAAGAATCTTTCTACGTATACACTATGGTGTGCACTTTAGATTATACTTTACGACGTGACATTATCCTATTGGACAGTTTAAATTTCAAATAGTTTTCCCATCCAATTGACACTTAACAACAATGCAAGTGTCAAACATCGTGTCAAAAATTGGTGTACAAATAACAAAATTCAGTCGGTAAAAACTCTGCTACATGTATAATATAGTGTACACACTTTAGTTTACACTTTGCCACATGACATTATCCTATTGTCAGATTAAATTTCAAACAATTTTCTCATCCATTTGATACTTGACAACAATGCAAGTGTTAAATAACGTGTCAAAAATCAGTGTACAAATAGCAAAGTTGAATCAGTAAGAGCCTTGCTACATGTACACTATGGTGTATACTTTTGTTTCCCCTTTGCCACGTGACATTACCCTGTTGGACAATTTAAATTTCAAACAGTTTTCCCATCCAATTGACACATGACTACAATGCAAGTGTCAAACAACGTGTCAAAAATCTGTGTACAAATAGCAATGTTCAATCGGTTAGGACCTAGCTACATGTACAGTATGGCCTACACTTTCGTTTACACTTTGTCATATGTCATTACCCTGTTAGACAGTATAAATTTTGAGCAGTTTTCCCATCCAATTGAGACTTGTCGATAATGCAAGTGTCAAACAACGTGTCAAAAATCGATGTACAAATAGCAAAGTTCAATCGGTATGAACCTTGCTACATGGACACTATGGTGTACACTTTAGTTTACACTTTGCCACATGACATTACCCTGTTGGACAGTTTAAATTTCAAACAGTTTTTAAATCCAATTGACACTAGACAACAATGCAAGGGTCAAACAACGTGTCCAAAATTTGTGTACAAATAGGAAAGTTCAATTGGCAAGGACCTTGCTACAGTACACTATGGTGTACACTCTAGTTTACACTTTTCCACGTGACAATACCCTGTTGGACAGTTTAAATTTCAAATAACATGTCAAAAATCAGTGTACAAATAGGAAAGTTCATTCTGTATGAACCATGCCACATATACACTATGGTGTACACTTTTGTTTATACTTTACCACGTGACATTACCCTGCTGGATAGTTTAAATTCCAAACAATTTTACGATCCAATTGACAATTGACAACAATGTAAGTGTCAAACAACAAGTCAAAAATCGGTGTACAAATAGTAAAGTTCAATCAGTAAGAACATTTCTACATGTACGCTATGGTGTACACTTCAGTTTATACTTTGCCACATGACACTACCCCACTGGACAGTTCAAATTTCAAATAATTTTCCCATCCAATTGACACTTAACAACAATGCATGCGTCAAACAACGTGTCAAAAATCATTGTACAAATGGCAAAGTTAAATCAATAAGAACATTGCTATATGTACACTATGGTGTACACTTTAGTTTACACTTTGCCACGTGACATTACCCTGTTGGACAGTTTAAATTTCAAACAGTTTTCCCATTTGACGGACACTAGACAACAAAGCTAGTGTCAAACAACGTGTCCAAAATCTGCATACAAATAGCAAAGTTCAATCGTTAAGAACCTTGTGACATGTACACTATGGTGTACACTTTAGTTTACACTTTGCCACGTGACATTACCCTGTTGGACAGTTTAAATTTCAAACAGTTTTCCCATTTGACGGACACTAGACAACAAAGCTAGTGTCAAACAACGTGTCCAAAATCTGCATACAAATAGCAAAGTTCAATCGGCAAGGAGCATGCGACATTACACTATGGTGTACACTTTAGTTTACACTTTGCCATGTGACATTACCCTGCTGGTCAGTTTAAATTCTCAACTGTTTTTCCATCTAATTAACACTTGACAACAATGCAAATGTCAAACAAAATGTCAAAAATCAGTATACAAATAGCAAAGTTCACTCTGTATGAACAATGCTACATGTGTATTATGGTGTACACTTTACTTTACACTTTGCCACGTCACATTGCCCTACTGGACTGTTTAAATTTCAAATAGTTTTCCCATCCAATTGACACTTGATAACAATCTAAGTGTCAAGCAACATGTAAAAAATTTGTGTACAAATAGCAAAGTTTAATCGGTAAGAACCTTGCTACATGTACATTATGGTGTACACTTCAGTTTATACTTTGTCACAAGACATTACCCTGCTGGACTATTTAAATTTCAAATAGTTTTCTCATCCAATTGACACCTGCCAAAAATTCAAGTGTCAAAGAACCTATCAAAAATCGACTTACAACAGCAAAGTTCAATTGGTTAGAACCTTGCTACATGTACACTATGGTATACAGTTTAGTCTACACTTTACCACATGACATTACCCTGGAGGACAGTTTAAATTTCATACAGTTTTCCCAAACAATGTCTTAAAAATCATTGTACAAATAGCAAAGTTCAATCGGTTAGAACCTTGCGACATGTACACTATGATATACACTTCACTTTATATTTTGCCACGTGACACTGCTCCACAAGACAGTTCAAATTTGAAAGAGTTTTCCAATCCAATTGACACTTGACAACAATGCAGGTGTCAAACAATGTCTTAAAAATCATTGTACAAATAGCAAAGTTCAATCGATAAGAACCTTGCTACATGTACACTATGGTGTACACTTTAGTTTACACTTCACCACGTGACATTACCCCGTTGGACAGTTTAAATTTCAAACAGTTTTCCCATCCAATTGACACTTGACAACAATCCAGGTGTCAAACAAGATGTCCAAAATCTTTGTACAAATAGCAAAGTTCAATCGGCAAGGAGCTTGCGACATTACACTATGGTGTACACTTTAATTTACACTTTGCCATAAGACATTACCCTGCAGGTCAGTTTAAATTTTCAACAATTTTCCCATCCAATTGAAACTTGACAGCAATACAAGTGTCAAACAACATGTCAAAAATTAGTGTACAAATAGCAAGGTTCGCTCTGTATGAACCATGCTACATGTGCATTATGGTGTACACTTTACTTTACACTTTGCCATGTCACATTGCCCTACTGGACTGTTTAAATTTCAAACAGTTTTCCCATCCAATTGACACTTGACAACAATCTAAGTGTCAAGCAACATGTCAAAAATCTATGTACAAATAGCAAAGTTTAATCGGTTAGAATCTTGCTACATGTACACTATGGTATACACTTTAGTTTATACTTTGTCATATGACATTACCCTGCTGGACTATTTAAATTTCAAATAGTTTTCTCATCCAATTGACACTTGATAAAAATGCAAGTGTCAAACAACGTGTCAAAATTGACTTACAACAGCAAAGTTCAATTGGTTAGAACCTTGCTACATGTACACTATGGTATACACTTTAGTTTACACTTTGCCACAAGACATTGCCCTGGAGGACAGTTTAAATTTCATACAGTTTTCCCAAACAATTGACACTTGACAACAATGCAAGTGCCAAACAATGTGTTAAAAATTTGTGTAAAAATAGCAAAGTTCAATCGGTAAGAACCTTGCGACATGTACACTATGATGTACACTTCAGTTTATACTTTGCCACATGACACTACTCCACTACACAGTTCAAATTTGAAACAGTTTCCCCATCCAATTGACACTTGACAACAATGCACATGTCAAACAACTTCTCAAAAATTGTTGTACAAATAGCGAAGTTCAATCGATAAAAACCTTTCTACATGTACACTATGGTGTACACTTTAGTTTACACTTTGCCACGTGACATTACCCCGTTGGACAGTTTAAATTTCAAATAGTTTTCCCATCTAACTGACACTAGACAACAGTGCAAGTGTCAAACAACGTGTCCAAAATCTGCATACAAATAGCAAAGTTCAATCGGTAAGGACCTTGCGACATTACTCTATGGTGTACACTTTAATTTGCACTTTACCACATGACATTACCCTGTTAGTCTATTGAAATTTCTTACAGTTTTCCCATCCAATTGACACTTGACAACAATGCAAGTGTCAAATAACATGTCAAAAATCAATGTACAAATAGCAAAGTTCACTCTGTATGAACCATGCTACATGTACACTATGGTGTATACTTTAGTTTACACTTTGCCACGTCACATTACCCTACTGGACTGTTTAAATTTCAAACAGTTTTCCCATCCAATTGATACTTGACAACAATCCAAGTGTCAAGTAACATGTCAAAAATCTGTGTACAAATAGCAAAGTTCAATCGGTAAGAACCTCGCTACATGTACACGATGGTGTACACTACAGTTTGTATTTTGCCACGTGACATCACGCTGTCGGACAGTTTAAATTTCAAAGAGTATTCCCATCCAGTTGACACTTGACAACAATGCAAGTGTCAAACAACGTGCTAAAATTAGTGTACAAATAGCAAAGTTCAATCAGTAAGAACCTTGCTACTTGTACACTATGGTGTACAATTTATTTTACACTTTACCATGTGACATTACCTTGTTGGATAGTTTAAATTTCATACAGTTTTTCATCCAATTGATACTTGACAACAATGCAAGTGTCAAACAACCTATCAAAAATCAGGGTACGAACAACAATGTTCAATCGGTAAAAACCTTGCTACATGTACACTACTGCGTACACTTTAGTTTACACTTTGCCACATGACATGACCATGTTGGAAGTTTAAATTTAAAATAGTTTTCCCACCGAATTGACGTTTGAAAATAATGCAAGTGTAAAACAACATGTCAAAAATCAGAGTACAAATAGTAAAGTTCAATAGGTAAGAACCTTGCCACATGTACACTATGGTGTACACACTTTAATTTACACTTTGCCACGTGACATTACGCTATCAGACAGTTTAAATTTCAAACAGCTTTCCCATCCAATTGACACTTCACAACAACACAAGTGTCAAACAATGGGTCAAAAATTAGTGTACAAATAGGAAAGTTCAATCGATAAGGACCTTGCTACATGTACACTATGGTAGACAAGTTTACACTTTGCCACTTGACATTACTCTGTTGGATAGTTTAAATGTCAAATAGTTTTCCCATCCAATTGACACTTGACAACAATGCAAGTGTCAAAAAATGTGTCAAAAATCAGTGTACAAATTGCAATTTTCCCATCCAATTGACACTTGACAGCAATGCAAGTCTCAAACAACGTGTCAAAAATCAGTGTACAAATAGCAAAGTTCAATCGATAAGAACCTTACTACATGTAAACTATAGCGTACACTTTAGTTTACACTTTGCCACATGACATGACCATGTTGGAAGTTTAAATTTAAAATAGTTTTCCCATCGAATTTACGTTTGAAAATAATGCAAGTGTAAAACAACATGTCAAAAATCAGAGTATAAATAGTAAAGTTCAATAGGTAAGAACCTTGCCACATGTACACTATGGTGTACACACTTTAATTTACACTTTGCCACGTGACATTACGCTATCAGACAGCTTAAATTTCAAATAGCTTTCCCATCCAATTGACACTTGACAACAACACAAGTGTCAAACGATGGGTCAAAAATCAGTGTACAAATAGCAAAGTTCAATCGGTAAGAACCTTACTACATGTACACTATGGTATACACACTTTAGTTTTCACTTTGCCAAGTGACATTACCTTCCTGGACAGTTTAAATTTCTAACAGTTTTCCCATCCAATTGATAGTCAACAACAATGTAAGTCTCAAACAACGTGTCAAATATTGGTGTACAAATAGCAAAGTTCAATAGGTAAGGACCTTACAACAAGTACACTATGGTGTACACTTTAGTTTCCACTTTGCCACGTGATATTACCCTGTTGGACAATTTAAATTTCAAATAGTTTTCCTATCCAATTCACATTTGACAACAATGCAAGTGTCAAACAACGTGTCAAAAATCAGTGTACAAATAGATAAGTTCAATTGGTAAGGACCAAGCTACATGTACACTATGGTGTACACTTTAATTTACACTTTGTCATATGACATTACCTTGCTGGACAGTTTAAATTTCAAACAGTTTTCCCATCCAGTTGACACTAGACAATAGTGGAAGTGTCAAACAACGTGTTAAAAATCAGTGTACAAATAGAAAAGTTTAATCGGTAAGGACCTTGCTACATTTACACTATGGTGTACACGTTAGTTTACACATTGCCACGTGACATTAACTGTTGGACAGTTTAAATTTCAAATAGTTTTCCCATCCAGTTAACACTTAACAACAATGCAAGTGTCAAAATACGTGTTAAAAATCAGTGTACAAATAGTAAAGTCCAATCGGTAAGGACCTTGCTACATGTGCACTATGGTGTACACTTCAATTTTCACTTTCCCACGTGACATTACCTTAGTTGACAGTTTAAATTTCAAATTGTTTTCTCATCCAATTGAAACTTGACAGCAATGCATGTGTTAAACAACGTGACAAAAATCAGTGAACAAATTGCAATGTTCAATCGGTAAGAACCTTGCTACATGTACATATGGTGTACACTTTAGTTTACACTTTATCACGTGACATTGCCCTGCTGGACAGTTTAAATCTCAAATAGTTTTCCCATCCAATTGATACTTGACAATATTGCAAGTGTCAAACAACGTGTCAAAAATAAGTTTACAAATAGCAATGTTCAATTGGTTAGGACCTTATAACATGTACACTTTGGTGAACACTTTTGTTTACACTTTGCCATGTGACATTATCTTCTTGGGCAGTTTAAATTTCAAACAGTTTTCCCATCCAATTGACACTTGGCAACAATGCAATTGTCAAACAACATGTCAAAAATCTGTGCATAAATAGCAGTTTTCCTATCCAATTGATACTTGACAACAATGCAAGTCTCAAGCAACATGTCAAAAATTAGTATACAAATAGCAAAGTTCAATCGGTAAGAACCTTGCTACATGTATACTATGGTGTACACCACTTTACCACGTGACATTACCCTATTGGACAGTTTAAATTTAATACAATTTTCCCATCCAATTGACACTTGACAACAATGTAAGTTTCAAACAACGTGTCAAAAATTAGCGTACAAATAGCAAATTTCAATCGGTAACAACCTTGCTACATGTACACTATGGTGGAAACTTTAGTTTACACTTTGCCACGTGACATTTTCCTATTGGACAGTTTAAATTTCAAGCAAGTTTCCCATCCAATTGACACTTGACAACAATGCAGGTGTCAAAAACTTGTCAAAAATTAGTGTACAAATAGCAAAGTTTAATCGGTAAGGACTTTGCTACTTGTACACTATGGTGTACACTTCAATTTACACTTTGCCACGTCACATTACCCTGTTGGACAGTTTAAATTTCAAATAGTTTTTCCATCCAATTGACACTTAAAACCAACATAAGTGTCAAACAACGTGTCAAAAATTAGTGTACAAATAGCAAAGTTCAATCGGTGTGGACCTTGCTATATGTACACTTTGGTGTACACTTTAGTCTACACTTTACCACGTGACATTAACCTGTAGGACAGTTTAAATTTCAACCAGTTTTCCCATCCAATTGACACTTGACAACAATGGAAATGTCAAACAACGTGTCAAAAATCAGGGTACAAATATCAAAGTTCTATCGGTAAGAACCTTGCTACATGTACACTATGGTGTACATGTTAGTTTACACTTTGCCACGTGATATTACCCTGTTGGACAGTTTAAATTTCAAATAGCTTTCCTATCCAATTGACACTTGACAACTATGCAAGAATCAATCAACGTGTCAAAATTTAGTGTACAAATAGCAAAGTTCAATCAGTAGGAACCATACTACATGGTGTACACTTTAGTTTACACTTTGCCACGTGACATTACCCTGTTGGACATTTTAAATTTCAAACAACTTTTCGATCCAATTGAACTTGACAACAATACAAGTATCAGTCAATGTGTCAAAATTCAGTGTACAAATAGCAATGTTCAATTGGTAAGAACCTTGCTACATGTACATTACGGTGTAAAATTTTGTTTACACTATGCCACATGACATTACCCAGTTGGACAGTTTAAATTTAAAGTAGTTTTTCAATCTAATTAACACTTGACAACAATGCAAGTGTCAAACAACGTGTCAAAAATAAGTGTACAAACAGCAAAGGTAAATCGATAAGAACCTTGTTACATGTACTCTATGGTGTACACTTTAGTTTACACCTTGCCACTCGACATTACCCTATTGGAAAGTTTATATTTCAAACAATTTTCCCATGCAATTGACACTTGAGGACAATGTAAGTATCAAACAACGTGTCGAAAATGAGTGTACACGTAGCAAAGTTCAATCGGTAAGGACCTTGCTATATGTACAGTGTGACATACACTTTGGTTTACACTATGCAACATGACACTACCCTATTTAACAGTTTAAATTTCAAACAGTTTTCCCATGCAATTGACACTTGACCACAATGCAAGTGTCACATAATGTGTCAAAAATCAGGGTACAAATAGTAAACTTCAATCGGTAAGGACCTTGCTACATATACAATATGGTGTACACTTTAATTTACACTTTGCCACTTGACATTATCCTGTTGGACAGTTTAAATTTTGAACAATTTTCCCGTCCAATTGACACTTAACAACAATACAAGTGTCAAACAATGTGTTAAAAATCAGTGTACAAATAGCAAAGTTCAATTGGTAAGGACCTTGCTACATGTACACAATGGAGTACAATTTAGTTTACACTTTGCCACGTGACATTACCCTGTTGGACAGTTTAAATTTCAAACAATTTTCCCATGCAATTGACACTTGACAACAATGCAAGTGTCAAACAACGTGTCAAAAATCAGTGTACA
Organism: Olea europaea var. sylvestris; assembly: GCF_002742605.1. NCBI lineage: Eukaryota > Viridiplantae > Streptophyta > Magnoliopsida > Lamiales > Oleaceae > Olea > Olea europaea. Next base: position 579,683 of record NW_019264345.1, on the reverse strand, counting down.
AATAACAATGTTCAATCGGTAAGAGCCTTGGTACATGTACACTGTGGTGTACACTTTAGTTTAGACATTGCCACGTGACATTACCCTATTAGGCAGTTTAAATTTCAAACATTTTTCCCATTCAATTGATGCTTAACAACAATACAAGTGTCAAACAACATGTCAAATTCAGTGTACATATAGCAAAGTTCAATCAGTAAGGTTCGTTCTACATGTACACTATGGTATACACCTTAATTTTCACTTTACCATGTAACATTACCTTGGTTAACAGTTTAAATTTCAAATAGTTTTCTCATCCAATTGACAATTGACAACAACGCAAGTGCCAAACAACGTGTCAAAAATCTATGTACAAATTGCAAAGTTCAGACGGTAAGAACCTCGCTACATGTACACTATGGTGTACACTTTAGTTTACACTTTATCACATATCATTACCCTGTTGGACAGATTAAATTTCAAATAGTTTTCCCATCCAATTGAGACTTGACAACATTGCAAGTTTCGAACAACATGTCAAAAATCAGTGTACAAATAGCGAAATTCAATCGGTAAGGACCTTGCTACATGTACACTATGGTGTACACTTTAGTTTACACTTTGCCACGTGACATTACCGTGTTGGACAATTTAAATTTCAAATATTTTTCCCATCCAATTGATGCTTAACAACAATATAGGTGTCAAACAACCCATCAAAAATCAGTATACAAATAGCAAAGTTCAATCGGTAAGGACCTTGCTACATGTACACTATGGTGTACACTTTAATTTTCACTTTACCACATGACATTACCTTGGTTGACAGTTTAAATTTCAAATAATTTTCCTATCCAATTGACACTTCACAGCAATGTAAGTGTCAAATAACGTGTCAAAAATCGACGTACAAATTGCAAAGTTCAATCAGTAAGAACCTTGCTACATGCATGCTATGGTATACACTTTAATTTTCACTTTGCCACGTGACATTAACTTGGTTGATAGTTAAAATTTCAAACTGCTTTCCCATCCAATAAACACTTGACAACAATGCAAGTATCAATCAACGTTTCAAAATTCAGTGTACAAATAGCAAAATTCAATCGGTAAGAACCTTACTACATGTAAACTACGGTGTACACCTCAGTTTACACTTTGCCACGTGACATTACCCCGTTGGACAGTTTAAATTTCAAATTGTTTTCCCATCCAACTGACACTTGACAACAATGCAAGTGTCAAACAACGTGTTAAAAATCAGTGTACAAATAACGAAGTTCAATCAGTAAGAACTTGGCTACATGTACGCTATGGTGTACACTTTAATTTACTCTTTGCCACGTGACATTACACTGTTGGACAGTATAAATTTCAAATTATATTTTCATCCAATTGCCACTTGAAAGCAATGCCAGTGTCAAACACAATGTCAAATATTAATGTGCAAATAGCAAAGTTCGATCGGTATGAACCTCGCTACAAGTACACATTAGTTTACACTTTACAACGTGACATTACCCCGTTGGACAATTTAAATTTCAAACAGTTTTTCCATCCAAGTGTCACTTGAAAACAATGTAAGTGTCAAACAACGTGCCAAAAATCAATGTACAAATAGCAAAGCTCAATCGGTAAGAGCCTCGCTACATGTACATTATGGTGTATACTTTAGTTTACACTTTGCCACGTGACATTACCCTGTTGGACAGTTTATAGTTCAAATGGTTTTCCCATGCAATTGGTACTTGACGGCAATGTAAGTGTCAAACAACATGTCAAAAATTAGTGTACAAATAGCAAAGTTCAATCGGTAAGGATCTTGCTACATGTACAGTATGGCCTACACTATAGTTTACACTATGCCACGTGATAGTTTAAATTTCAAATAGTTTTCTCATGCAATTGACACTTGACAACAATGCAAGTGTCACACAACATGCCAAAAATCAGTGTACAAATAGCAAAGTTCAATCGGTAAGGACCTTGCTACATGTACAATATGGTGTGCACTTTAGTTTACACTTTGCCACGAGACATTACCTTGTTGGACAGTTTAAATTTCAAACAATTTTCCCATCCAATTAACACTTAAAACCAACACTAGTGTCAAACAACGTGTCAAAAATTAGTGTACAAATAGCGAAGTTCAATCGGTAAGGACTTGCTAAATGTACACTATGGTGTACACTTTTATTTACACATTGCCACGTGACATTAACCTGTTGTACAATTTAAATTTCAAGCATTTTTCCCATCCATTTGATGCTTAGCAACAACAAGTGTCAAACAAAGTGTCAAAAAATGGTGTACAAATAGCAAAGTTCAATCGGTAAGGACCTTGCTACATGTACGCTATGGTATACACTTTCATTTTCACTTTACCACGTGACATTACCCTGTTGGACATTTTAAATTTTAAACAGCTCTCCCTTCCAGTTGACACTTGACAATAACGCAAGTATCAATCAACGTGTAAAAATTCAGTGTACAAATAGCAAAGTTCAATCGGTAAAAACCTTGCTACTTGTACTCTATGGTGTACACTTTAGTTTACACTTTGCCATGTGACATTAGCCTATTGGATAGTTTAAATTTCAAATTATTTTCCCACCCAATTGACACTTGACAACAATGCAAGTGTCAAAAATCAGTATACAAATAGCAAAGTTCAATCTGTAAGAACCTTGCTATACGTACGCTATGGCGTGCACTTTAGTTTACTCTTTGCCATGTGACATTACACTATTGGACAGTGTAAATTTCAAATTATTTTTCCATCCAATTGGCACTTGACAACAATACAAGTGTCAAACAACGTGTCAAAAATCAATGTGCAAATAGCAAAGTTCGATCGGTAGGAACCTCGCTACAAGTACACTTTCGTTTACATTTTACAACGTGACATTACCTAGTTGGACAGTTTAAATTTCACACAGTTTTCCATCCAACCGTCACTTGACGACAATTCAAGTGTCAAATAACGTGTTAAAATCCAATGTACAAATAGTAAAGTTCAATCGGTAAGAAACTTGCGACATGTACACTATGGTGTACACTTTAGATCAAAAATCACTGTACAAATAGCAAAGTTCAATCGGTAAGAAACTTGCTACTTGTACATTATGCTGTACACTTTAGTATACACTTTGCCACGTGATATTACCCTGTTGGACAGTTTATATTTCAAACAGTTATGCCATACAATTGGTACTTGACGACAATGTAAGTGTCAAACAACGTGTCAAAAATCAGTGTATAAATAGCAAAGTTCAATTGATAAGGTACTTGCTACATGTACAGTATGGCATAAACCTTAGTTTACACTATGCCACGTGACACTACCCTGTTGGAATGTTTAAATTTTAAGCAGTTTTCCCATGCAATTGACACTTGACAACAATGCAAGTGTCACACAACGTGTCAAAAATCAGTGTACAAATAGTAAAATTCAATCGATAAGGACTTTGCTACTGATACACTATGGTAAGTGTCCAACAGGGTAATGTCACGTGGCAAAGTGAATCGGTAGCAAAGTCCTTACCGATTGAACTTCGCTATTTGTAAACTGATTTTTGACACGTTGTTTGCCATTTTCATTGTTGTCAAGTGTCAATTGGATGGAAAAATTGTTTGAAATTTAAATTGTCCAACATGGTAATGTCACGTGGCAAAGTGTAAACTAAAGTGTACACCATATTGTACATGTAGCAAGGTCCATACCTGTGACACCCCGAACTTAAGCTTCGAGGGTCACGTACTAAACATAATAGCTTCTGCCTTTGGTACATGTAAATACTCTTAAATAGAAGTATTACATGTTAAGAACTTAATTTCAACTTGGTAAAATAATTCTTAAAAAAAAATTTGATCGCCGATAAAAGTGCATGTCGACAAGAAATTATACTTTACATATATGGCCTCGACACTATTAAGATTAGTTGGGCAGTAAGTTCGACAATTTTTATAAAATTCATCTCAACTCCGTTTTATATGAAATTTGTGGAATTAAAAAGATAATTTCAAGTAGTTTTCTAGGTTAAAATATGAAAATTTTCCAAGATCATATGATATGGACGTTTTACTGAAAACAGTGAAATGTTGCACAGAAAATCCAGATTGACCCCTCGATGTTTAAACCTTGATAACTCAGGCCATAGATATCCAAATTGAGTGATTCCTTCGGGCATATTTAGAAAACTCAAAGAGGAACACAGAAATATTTTTAGAGTCTCAAATGGACGTTTATAGAGTTAGAACCATCATTTTGAAATTGACTCCAGAAACTGTCCCGTTTCTGCCTTTTGCCTCTTGCAAAGAAAATAAACTACAAAAATGTCTCTTAACATAACATGAAAGATATAATTACAACATTTACTATTAATACCATATTACGTCATGTCATGTACATATTTTTACATAATACCTTAAGAAAAACAGATGGAAAAACAGTCATTGATCAAAACATACAAAAGAAAACTTTCGGTACAAAAAATCTTTGTCCTTAATCCATCATCGATTTTGCCAACTAACTTCCATCAATCCAACGATCATGGATCTGAAAATTTAGCATAACATACTATGAGTATAAGGAATACTCAGTAAGATACCATGCTTGGATTTTTATCATGATAATACTACACAAAAGAATGCAATCAAACACATACTTGCTCATTCCGACTTGCCGGTGCCCTTCGGACCTGTCCTAAGGCATAAATAGACATCTAACTTTGTGGACTTGTCCACCATATGCATATTATGGCTTTTCATGCATAACTTAAGCATAAATATTACCATGAAAATCATACCCCTTAAGCATAGAAATTATCTTACCGTAAAACTTGAAGATCTTCGATTGAGATATAAACTGGAAGTGCTAGGCTTACTTCCTTCTCCTTTCCTTTCTTATTTTCGGTTTTTCCTCTCTATTTGTGTGTATAAATGTTTTGCAAAGTGAAGAAATTTTCTCTATGGCAATGGATATGGATGTATATATATATATATAAGGATAAGGATAAAAGGCTTGATATTTTTTTCTTTTTTCTCTACTCCACCGCCTCACCTCCTTTTTCTCCCATTTTTCTTTTTTTTCTTATTTCTACACTTGTTTAGTCTATTGTCTAAGTGTATGGTGATGATAAATGACAAGTGGGTTGATTATAGGGTAATAAGTGGCCACAAAACCTAGATTTACAAAGGAAGTCTCTCATCTTTTCAACTAATATAATCTAACCCCTCTAACTTTCATTATTAGCAATGCAAATCCCAAATTTAAACTTGCATCCAACTTACATATTCAAAAATTGTAGATTATAAAATAATTTAATCATTTGGTCAATTGAAGTCCTAACAAAATAATCCACTTCATTCAAATTCAAACTTGACTTAAGTTTCGACTAACTAATAATCACTTCATGCATACACAACATTTAACACTTCATGCCTACATTCATTAACTACCTCTAGCATTAACAACTACAAAGGTGGTGCCCCCTTTTCTTATGGCCAAAATAATATTGAAAGTTAAACCGCTATCCTAAAGAAATTTAAACGAGCATAAAATTTCGGAGTATTACATCCCTCCTCCCTTAAAAAAAATTTCGTCCTCGAAATTACCTTGAACTTAGTTGAAAAGATCTGGATACTTGGTCTTGATTTCCTCTTCTCTTTCCCATGTTGATTCTTCGACATTATGGTTCCTCCATTGAACTCTTACTAACAGAATTTCATTTGTCCTTAATTGTTGGATTCTTCGATCCAATATTGCTTCTGGTTTTTCCTCATATGTTATGTTTTGTTTGATATCCAATGGTTGATAACTAACCACATGACTTGAATCTGACACATATTGCCGAAGCATTGATACGTGGAACACATCATGAATCGCTGACAAATCTGGTGGTAGAGCAATTCGATAAGCTGCATTTCCAGCTATCTGTAAAATTTCAAAAGGACCTATGAATCTTGGTCGAAGTTTTCCTTTCTTCCCAAAACGAAGAACTCCCTTCATCGGTGCCACTTTTAAGAAAACTTTATCACCAACATTAAATGCCAAATCTTTTCTCCTTTTATCGGCATAACTCTTCTGTCGGTCCTGGGCTGCTTTAATTCTAGCTCTTATTTTATCAACTGCTCGACTAGTTTCTTCAATTATTTCGGGTCCTAGAACTCTTCGTTCACCTACTTCATCCTAATAAAGGGAGCTCTACATCTTCTGCCATAAAGGGCTTCGTAAGGTGCCATCTTTATCGTAGCTTGGTAGCTATTATTATAGGCAAACTCTACCAGTGGCACATAATTTTCCCAACTGCCCCCTAAATCAAGGACGCATGCACACAGCATATCCTCAAAAGTCTGTATAGTCCTCTCCGATTGTCCATTAGTTTGTGGATGAAAAGCTGTGCTGAAGTTTAACTTGGTTCCCATAGCCTCTTGCAAACTTTTCCAAAATTTTGCGGTAAATCTTGGATCTCTATCCGATACAATTGAGGCTGGGATACCATGCAAATGGATGACCTCTTTGATGTATAATCGCGCGTATTGATCCATACTAAAATTCATTCTTACAGGTAGAAAATGAGCTGACTTTGTTAACCGATCCACTATAACCCACATAGCATCATTTCCCTTAGCTGATTTTGGAAAACCCATGACAAAATCCATAGTTATATGCTCCCATTTCCATTGTGTAATTGTTAATGGTTCCAACAATCCAGATGGCCTTTGATGTTTAGCTTTCACTTGCTGACAAGTCATGCATCTCCTGACAAAAAGGACCTATGCATCGTTTCATATTTCTCCACCAAAACATGCTCCTTAGATCACGATACATTTTTGTACCTCCTGGATGGGCAGTATATGGGGTTAAGTGTGCTTCTTCAAGAATTTCTTTCCTCAATCCCTCTTCTTTTGGCACACACAACCTCCCCTTAAAGAGTAAGGCTTTATCACTACCTAATTCAAAATCCTTTCGCTTGCTAGTACCAACTTCGGATTTGATCTTTTGTAGAAAAGAGTCACCATCCTGTGCTGCTCTTATTCGATCTCTAAGTGTTGGTCAAATCGTTAGAGCCGCTATCCTGGTACTAGTTTGGGTTGGAGGAACAATTACTTCTAGATGTAAGTTGTCGAAATCCTTTAACAACTGATCCTGCATAGTGATTTGTACCGCTAATTGTCCAACTACCTTTCTGCTAAGAGCATCAACTACTACATTAGCTTTACCAGGATGGTAATGGATAGTGCAGTCATAATCCTTTACTAGCTCTAACTATCTCCTCTGCCTCATATTTAATTCCTTTTGGGTCAAACTCTTATGATCAGTATAAATGTCACACTTATTTCCATATAAGTAATGATGCCATATCTTGAGGGCATGAACTACCGCAGCCAATTCTAGATCATGGGTTGGGTAGTTTTATTCATATTGTTTCAATTGTCTAGAAGCGCAGGCTATCACCTTTCCTTTTTGCATCAGAACACATCCTATACCCTGTTTCGAAGCATCACTATATATAACGAATCCTTCTGGTCCGTCAGGTATTGTTAACACTGGAGCTGTGACTAATTTTCATTTCAGCTCTTGGAAGCTTTGTTCACATTGCTCTGTCCATTGAAATTTTATCCCTTTTCGAATCAATTGGGTCAATGGTCCTGCTATTTTAGAAAATCCCTCGATAAATCTTCTATAGTAACCAACCAATCCCAAGAAACTACGTATTTCTCTAACATTGGTTGGTCTTACCCAATTATTTACTGCCTCCACTTTAGTTAGGTCTACTTCGATTCCTTGTGCTGTGATTACGTGCCCTAGAAAAACTATTTTATCCAACCAAAATTCACATTTCTTGAATTTGGCATAAAGCTTCTCTTTTCTTAGAGTTTCTAAGACAACCATGAGATGTTTCTCATGTTCCTCCTTATTCTTCGAATAGATTAAGATGTCATCAATGAAAACTATAAAAAATTGGTCTAAGTATTCATGGAATACACTGTTCATTAGATCCATAAATACTGCCGGGGCATTAGTTAACCCAAAAGGCATCACCAGAAATTCATAGTGACCATAATGTGTCCTAAAAGCCGTCTTAGGGATATCATCTGACTTAATTTTCAATTGGTGATATCCTGATCTTAGATCGATCTTTGAAAATACTGTAGCCCCCTTAAGCTGGTCAAATAAATCTTCTATTCTTGGAAGTGGGTATTTGTTTTTGATAGTGAGGCGATTCAATTCTCGATAGTCAATGCACAGCCTCATTGTTCCATCCTTCTTTTTCACAATAACACAGGGGCGCCCCAAGGTGATACACTTGGTCTAATGAAACCCTTATCAAGAAGCTCCTTCAACTGTACCTTCAGCTCTTGTAGTTCCAACGGTGCCATACGATATGGAGCCTTTGAAATGGGTGTTGCTCCTGGTACCAAATCAATAGTAAACTTTACTTGTCTGTCTGGTGGTACACCTAGAAGGTCTTCTGGAAAAAACGTCTTTATAGTGTCGATTTATTGGAACATCCTCAACTGACAACTTATCTTGTTTAATATCGGTCATCGACACTAGAAATCTTTGATCTAATTCCTTTCTCGGCATCCTTTCAACCTGGATTGTTGACACTACACCAGACGAGGTATTTACCTCAGTTCCCACAAAACGGAACTCTTCTTTGCTCGATCTTCGAAAAACCACCATTCTCTCAGTACAATAAATAGTTGCATAGTTTTTAGACAACCAGTCCATACCAAGGATAACATCAAAGTCTTTTATCGTTAATGGAATTAGATCTACCACTATACCTCTACCATCAATTTCCATCCTAAGATCTCTAGCTATTTGGTTAGCGACAAGTATCTTTCCAGATGGAAGAGATATTTCTAAGTATACGGAAGGAATTCACATTCCACTCCAGCCTTCTGTGTTTGATTCTGGGGACATTCTTTAACGAAATGTCCTGATTTCCCACGCTTGAAACAAACATTTTTACCCAATAGACATTCTTCTTTGTGAGGTCTATCACACTTAGGACAACGCTTTTCACCATTAACTCCTGCTATATCCGTTCTTCCTTTCTTTGGTGCATTATTTCCTTTTCCTTGACCAGTATTCTGTCTATCAAAGTTCTACTTCCTCTTACCTGAGAAATTTTGAACTTGGTAAGAATTTCCAACGTTTTGAGTTCTTTGATAAGAAATAGTCTGGGCTCACTTCAGGGCTTCTCGATAAGTACTTAGCTCGAGAACTGACACTATGTCATGAATATAAGGTTGAAGTCCACGCTCAAATCTTCTAGCCCATTTTTCCTCGGTATCCACTAGATGTGGGGTAAACCTTGATAATTGCTCAAATTTGCGTTCATATTCCATGAGGGTCATGGTTCCCTGCTGGAGTCTGAGGAACTCTATCTCCTTTTGATCTTTCACCGCTGCCGGGAAGAATTTTTCTTCTACGAGTTCCTTAAATCTCTCCCAAGTTATAGCCTGTTCTTCAGCAGATGTTAATGACCTAGTAGTCATGTCCCACCAATGGCTAGTCCCCTTCTTTAACATAAACACTGAAAATGTTACCCTTTCAGCATCGTCACATCTTATAAATTTAAAGATACGTTCTAATTCTCGTAACCGATCCTCAACTGCTAAGGGATCCGTACTCCCCTCAAACGATGGAGGGTTCATTTGAAATTGCTCTATCATTGCAGTTCGATCCCTCGAGTTAGGTACTATTTGAGGTTGAATAATTGGTTGGTTAGGTTCCTGATGATCAACTAGTATTTGTTGATTTAGGGTTCGTTGCCTAGTCAAAGGTGGTGCCTATTGTTGCTGTCCCAACTCCCGCATTACAACAAGCAGTTCTCGTGCAAAGTTTGCAACATTAACTTTGCCACCACTAGAACTAGCATTAGCATTGCCGTGGTTGTGCTTTGGAGGCATTTCCTTTGAAAAAAAAATATTCATCCACTTAAAATTACTTCAGAACGTAATACTAACTTTAGAAAAAAATTTCAAAGGCCAAGGCAACTTTCCTTCATATATATACATTATTATTTTTCACAACAAAAACCATGTTGAGGTATGGTACATACATTCAAAAGCAGAGGTACACATTACATCCTATCCTATTCCAAAAACAAAGACAGCTAGGTAAGATAGTGTCTAGTCTTTTGTTTCTTCTGGATCCTCATCGGGGTCTTCCTCTAGGTCTTCCTCTTGGTCTTCCTTTAACATGCTTTGCTCCGATCTATCTGGTAATGGTACGGGAAAACTTTCATCTAGAACTCTCGAAAAGCACTTAGCCAACGGTCCCTTATCTAGCCTTGAATTTGTAGCTCGTAAACTCGTATTCATGGATAAGGTTGTAGTCTTCTTAAAGTTTCGCTGTAAATCACGGCTAATTCCATAACTTTCTCGAAGCAAATATGTAAGGTCCTCATACGAAGGGTCATCATCAAACCATAGCACAATCTCATTTATTACAGAGGCCCAAGGTTCTAAAACAGTTTCATATAACCTCTGTATCTTCACCTTATCCCTTAAGCTATGGTGTATCTCCCATAACATCTCAATAATACAGTCTAGTAGATCCAAATGTTGTTCGAGACTATGGAGCAGATGCATATGATAATTATAGTAAAATGCCAATAATATGTCCCGCTTCTTCGTAAAACCACAAGCTTCTGTCCTTGTGGGGGTTCTTACCGTTCGTGCCATAACTAGGACAAACATTGATTATGTTACTCTACAAGGTTCTCATAAATATCTAGATATAAGTGTTTATGACTTCATAATCTCAATCATGACTTGATTAAAAATATTCCCATATCCAGCCATAGATATAACAGTTCGTTACATAAGAAAACTCATGAATTTAAAAATAAATTTTACCTTGATCATTGGTTGAAAGTAAGTTGTTAGATTGCTCGAAGATTAAGGACAGTAACTTTCTTTTAAAAAGTCTACAAAAAAGTATAACTGCTTTGATACCACGCTGTGACACCCCGAACTTAAGCTTCGAGGGTCACGTACTAAATATAATAGCTTCTGCCTTTGGTACATGTAAATACTCTTAAATAGAAGTATTACATGTTAAGAACTTAATTTCAACTTGGTAAAATAATTCTTAAAAAAAAATTTGATCGCCGATAAAAGTGCATGTCGACAAGAAATTATACTTTACATATACGGCCTCGACACTATTAAGATTAGTTGGGCAGTAAGTTCGACAATTTTTATAAAATTCATCCCAACTCCATTTTCTATGACATTTGTAGAATTAAAAAGATAATTTCAAGTAGTTTTCTAGGTTAAAATATGAAAATTTTCCAAGATCATATGATATGGACGTTTTACTGAAAACAGTGAAATGTTGCACAGAAAATCCAGATTGACCCCTCGATCTTTAAACCTTGATAACTCAGGCCATAGATATCCAAATTGAGTGATTCCTTCGGCCATATTTAGAAAACTCAAAGAGGAACACAGAAATATTTTTAGAGTCTCAAATGGACGTTTATAGAGTTAGAAACATCATTTTGAAATTGACTCTAGAAACTGTCCTGTTTATACCTTTTGTCTCTTGCAAGGAAAATAAACTACAAAAATGTCTCTTAACATAATATGAAAGATATAATTACAAAATTTACTATTAATACCATATTACATCATGTCATGTACATATTTTTACATAATACCTTAAGAAAAACAGATGGAAAAACAGTCATCGAACAAAACATACAAGAGGAAACTTTCGGTACAAAACATCTTTGTCCTTAATCCATCATCGATTTTGCCAACTAACTTCCATCAATCCAAAGATCATGGATCTGGAAATTTAGCATAACATACTATGAGTATAAGAAATACTCAGTAAGATACCATGCTTGGATTTTTATCATGATAATACTACACAAAAGAATGCAATCAAACACATACTTGCTCATTCCGGCTTGCCGGTGCCCTTCAGACTTGTCCTAAGGCATAAATAGATATCTAACTTTGTAAACTTGTCCACCATATGCATATTATGGCTTTTCATGCATAACTTAAGCATAAATATTACCATGAAAATCATACCCCTTAAGCATAGAAAGTATCTTACCGTAAAACTTGAAGATCTTCGATTGAGATATAAATTGGAAGTGCTAGGCTTACTTCCTTCTCCTTTCCTTTCTTATTTTCGGTTTTTCCTCTCTATTTGTGTGTAAAAATGTTTTGCAAAGTTAAGAAATTTTCTCTCTGGCAATGGATATGGATGTATATATATATATAAGATAAGGATAAAAGGCTTGATATTTTTTTCTTTTTTCTCTACTCCACCGCCTCACCTCCTTTTTCTCCCATTTTTCTTTTTTTTTCTTACTTCTACACATGTTTAGTCTATTGTCTAAGTGTATGGTGATGATAAATGACAAGTGGGTTGATTATAGGGTAATAAGTGGCCACAAAACCTAGATTTACAAAGGAAGTCTCTCATCTTTTCAACTAATGTAATCTAACCCCTCTAACTTTCATTATTAGCAACGTATATCCCAAATTTAAACTTGTATCCAACTTACATATTCAAAAATTGTAGATTATAAAATAATTTAATTGTTTGGTCAATTGAAGTCCTAACAAAATAATCCACTTCATTCAAATTCAAACTTCACTTAAGTTTCGACTAACTAATAATCACTTCATGCATACACAACATTTAACACTTCATGCCTACATTCATTAACTACCTCTAGCATTAACAACTACAAAGGTGGTGCCCCTTTTCTTATGGCCAAAATAATATTGAAAGTTAAACCGCTATCCTAAAGAAATTTAAACGAGCATAAAATTTCGGAGTATTACAATACCGATTGAACTTTGCTCTTTGTACACTAATTTTTGACACGTTGTTCGACACTCGTATTGTTGTTAAGTGTCAATTGGTTGGGAAAACTGTTTGAAATTTAAACTGTCCAGCAGGGTAATGTCACGTGGCAATGTGTGAATAAAAGTGTACACCATAGTGTACATATAGCGAGGTCCTTACCGATTAAACTTTACTATTTGTACACTGATTTTTGACACGTTATTAACACTTGCATTGTTGTCAAGTGTCAATTGGTTGGGAAAACTGTTTGAAATTTAAACTGTCCAATAGGATAATGTCACGTGGTAAAGTGTAAACAAAAGTGTACACCATAGTGTACATGTGGCAGCATCCTTATCGATTGAACTTTGCTATTTGTACACTAATTTTTGACACGTTGTTTGTCACTTCCATTGTTGTCAAGTGTCAATTGGATGGGAAAACTGTTTGAAATTTAAACAGTCCAATAGGGTAATGTCATGTGGCAAAGTGAAAACAAAAGTGTACACCATAGTGTATGTGTAGCAACGTCCTTATCGATTGAACTTTGCTATTTGTACACTAATTTTTGACACGTTGTTTGACACTTGCATTATTGTCAAGTGTCAATGGGATGAGAAAATAGTTTTAAATTTAAACTGTCCAACAGGGTAATGTCATGTGGCAAAGTGGGAATAAAAGTGTACACCATAGTGTATCTGTAGCGAAGTCTTTACCGACTGAACTTCGCTATTTATACACTGATTTTTGACACGTTGTTTGCCATTTTCATTGTTGTCAAGTGTCAATTGGATGAAAAAATTGTTTGAAATTTAAATTGTCCAACATGGTAATGTCACATAGCAAAGTGTAAACTAAAGTGTACACTATATTGTACATGTAGCAAGGTCCATACCGATTGAACTTTGCTCTTTGTACACTAATTTTTGACACGTTGTTCGACACTCGTATTGTTGTTAAGTATCAATTGGTTGGGAAAACTATTTGAAATTTAAACTGTCCAATAGGGTAATGACACGTGGCAAAGTGTGAATAAAAGTGTACACCATAGTGTACATATAGCGAGGTCCTTACCGATTGAACTTTGCTATTTGTACATTGATTTTTGACACGTTGTTTAACACTTGCATTTTTGTCAAGTGTAAATTGGATGGGAAAATTGTTTGAAATTTAAACTGTCCAACAGGGTAATGTCACTTGGCGAAGTGTAAACAAAAGTGTACACCATAGTGTACATGTAGCAGCATCCTTATCGACTGAACTTTGCTATTTGTACACTGATTTTTGACACGTTGTCTGATACTTGCATTGTTTTCAAGTGTCAATTGGATGGGAAAACTGTTTGAAAATGAAACTGTCCAATAGGGTAATGTCACGTGTCAAAGTTTAAACAAAAGTGTACACCATAGTGTACATGTAGCAACATCCTTATTGATTGAACTTTGCTATTTGTACATTAATTTTTGGCACGTTGTTTGCCACTTCCATTGTTGTCAAGTGTCAATTGGATGAGAAAACTGTTTGAAATTTAAACTGTCCAACAGGGTAATGTCACTTGGCAAAGTGTAAACAAAAGTGTACACCATAGTGTACATGTAGCAGCATCCTTATCGACTGAACTTTGCTATTTGTACACTGATTTTTGACATGTTGTTTGATACTTGCATTGTTGTCAAGTGTCAATTGGATGGGAAAACTGTTTGAAATTGAAACTGTCCAATAGGGTAATGTCACGTGTCAAAGTTTAAACAAAAGTGTACACCATAGTGTACATGTAGCAACATCCTTATTGATTGAACTTTGCTATTTGTACATTAATTTTTGGCACATTGTTTGCCACTTCCATTGTTGTCAAGTGTCAATTGGATGAGAAAACTGTTTGAAATTTAAACTGTCCAACAGGGTAATGTCACTTGGCAAAGTGTAAACAAAAGTGTACACCATAGTGTACATGTAGCAGCATCCTTATCGACTGAACTTTGCTATTTGTACACTGATTTTTGACATGTTGTTTGATACTTGCATTGTTGTCAAGTGTCAATTGGATGGGAAAACTGTTTGAAATTGAAACTGTCCAACAGGGTAATGTCACGTGGCAAAGTTTAAACAAAAGTGTACACCATAGTGTGCATGTAGCAACATCCTTATTGATTGAACTTCGCTATTTGTACACTGATTTTTGACACGTTGTTTGCCATTTTCGTTGTTGTCAAGTGTCAATTGGATGGAAAATTTGTTTGAAATTTAAACTGTCCAACATGGTAATGTCACGTGGCAAAGTGTAAACTAAAGTGCACACCATATTGTACATGTAGCAAGGTCCATACCAATTGAACTTTGCTCTTTGTACACTAATTTTTGACACGTTGTTCGACACTCGTATTGTTGTTAAGTGTTAATTGGTTGGGAAAACTGTTTGAAATTTAAACTGTCCAATAGGGTAATGTCACGTGGCAAAGTGTGAATAAAATTGTACACCATAGTGTACATGTAGCGAGGTCCTTACCGATTAAACTTTGCTATTTGTACACTGATTTTTGACACGTTGTTTAACACTTGCATTGTTGTCAAGTGTTAATCGGATGGGAAAACTGTTTGAAATTTAAACTATCCAACAGGGTAATGTCACGTGGCAAAGTGTAAACAAAAGTGTACACCATAGTGTACATGTACCACGTGACATTACCCTGTTGGACAATTTCAATTTCAAACAATTTTCCCCATCCAGTTGACACTTGACAACAATGCAAGTGTCAAACAACGTATCAAAAATCAGTGTACAAATAGCAAAGTTCAATCGATAAGGATGTTGCTACACGTACACTATGGTGTACACTTTTATTTTCACTTTGCCAAGTGACATTACCCTGTTGGACAGTTTAAATTTGAAACAGTTTTCCCATCCAATTGACACTTGACAATGGTGCAAGTGTCAAACAACATGTCAAAAATCAGTGTACAAATAGCAAAGTTCAATCGATATGAACCTTGCAACATGTACACTATGGTGTACACACATTAGTTTACACTTTGCCACGTGACATTACCTTGCTGGACAGTTTAAATTTCTAACAATTTCACCATCCAATTGACACTTGACAACAATGTAAGTGTCAAACCACGTGTCAAAAATCAGTGTACAAATGACAAAGTTCAATCGGTAAGAACCTTGCTACATGTGCACTATGGTGTACACACATTAGTTTACACTTTGCCAGGTGACATCACCTTGCTGGACAGTTTAAATTTCTAACAATTTTCTCATCCAATAGACACTTGAAAATGATGCAAGTGTCAAATAACGTGTCAAAAATCAGTGTACAAATAGTGAAGTTCAATCGGTTAGAACCTTGCTACATGTACACTATGGTGTAGACTTTTGTTTATACTTTGCCACGTGACATTACTTTGTTGGACAGTTTAAATTTCAAACTGCTTTCCTATCCAATTGACACTTGACAACAATGTAAGTGTCAATCAACGTTTCAAAATTCAGTGTACAATTCAATCGATAAGAACCTTGCTATACGTACACTTTAGTTTACACTTTGCCACGTGACATTTCCCAGTTGGATATTTTAAATTTTAAACAGCTTTCTCATCCAATTAACACTTGACAACGCTGCGAGTATCAATCAATGTGTCAATCATCGGTAAGAACCTCGCTTCATGTACACTATGGTGTATACTTCAGTTTACAATATGCCATGTGATATTACCCAGTTGGACAGTGTAAATTCAACACAGTTTTCCCACCCAATTGACACTTGATAACAATGCAAGTGTCAAACAATATGTCAAAAATTAATGTACAGACAGCAGTTTTCCCATCCAATTGACATTTGACAACAATGTGAGTGTCAAACAATGTGTCAGTGTACAAATAGCAAAGTTCAATCGGTGAGGACCTTGCTACATGTGCACTAAGGTGTACACTTTAGTTTACACTCTGGCATGTGACATTACAATGTTGGACAGTTTAAATTTCAAATAGTTTTCCCATCCTATTCACACTTGACAACAATGCAAGTGGCAAGCAACATGTCAAAAATCAGTGTATAAATAGCAATGTTCAATCAGTAAGAACCTTGGTACATGTACACTATGGTGTACACTACAGTTTACACAATGCCACATGACAATACCCTGTTGGTCATTTTAAATTTCAAATATTTTTCCCATCCTATTCACACTTGACAACAATGCAAGTGTCAAACAACGTGTCAAAAATTAGTGTACAGATAGCAATGTTCAATCGGTAAGAACCTCGCTATATGTACACTATGATGGACACTCTAGTTTATACTTTGCCACTTGACATTACCTTGTTGGACAATTTAAAATTCAAACAGTTTTCCCACCCAATTGACACTTGACAACAATGCAAGCGTTAAACAATGTGTCAAAAATCAGTGTACAAATAGCAAAGTTTAATCGGTAAGGACCTTGCTACACGTACACTATGGTGTACACTTTTATTCACACTTTGCCACGTGACATTACCCTGTTGGACAGTTTCAATTTCAAACAGTTTTTCCATCCAATTGACACTTGACAATAATGCAAGTGCCAAACAACGTGTCAAAAATCAGTGTACAAATAGGAAAGTTCAATCGATAAGGACCTGGCTACATGTACACTATGGTGTACACTTTTGTTTACAGTTTGCCACGTGACATTAACCTATTGTACAGTTTAAATTTCAAACAGTTTTCCCATCCAATTGACACTTAACAGCAATACGAGTGCTGAACAACGTGTCAAAAATTAGTGTACAATAAGCAAAGTTCAATTGGTATGGACCTTGCTATGTGTACACTATGGTGTAAACTTTAGTTTACACATTGCCACGTGACATTACCCTGTTGGGCAGTTTAAATTTCAAATAGTTTTCCCGTCCAATTGACACTTAACAACAATACAAGTGTTAGACAACATATTAAAAATTATTGTACAAAGAGCAAAGCTCAATCGGTAAGGACCTTGCTACATGTACACTATGATGTACACATTAGTTTACACTTTGCCACGTGACATTACCCTATTGGACAGTTTAAATTTCAAATAGTTTTCCCATCCAATTGACACTTGACAACAATGGAAGTGTCAAACAGCGTGTCAAAAATCAGTGCACAAATAGCAAAGTTCAATCAGTAAGGACCTTGCTACATGTACAGTATGACGTACACTTTAGTTTACACTTTGCCACGTGACACTACCTTGTTGGACAGTTTAAATTTCAAACAGTTTTTCCATTCAATTGATAATTGACGACAATGCAAGTGTCACACAATGTGTCAAAAATCAGTGTACAAATAGCAATGTTCAATCGGTAAGAACCTCGCTACATGTACACTATGGTGGACACTCTAGTTTACACTTTGCTACTTGACATTACCTACAAGGATAGTTTAAATTTCAAACAGTTTTCTCACCCAATTGACGCTTGACAATAGTGCATGTGTTAAACAACATGTCGAAAATCGGTGTACAAATAGCAAAGTTCAATCGGTAAGGACCTTGCTACATGTACACTATGGTGTATGATAAGTGTGTTTTTACACACTTATTTAGCTCACAAACATGACTTAAACATGGACAAAGTAATTGAATTGTGACTTAATCTCATTAAATTCATACAATGTAGATGTTTCTATGGAAAAGATGGAATTCAGAAGAAAAGAGTCGAAAAGGGACCAAAAAGAAACAAAGCGATAGTTCGAGAACCAAAGGTGCAAATATTGGAAAGTTGAGGTAAAATGCAAAACGAGAATGAAAATATGCCAAGTATGAGCTTGAGGATGGTACAAGACGATCGGAGGAAGAAAGAAGTAATATTGGACTGAATTGAAGAAAAGTGAAAGATGAAGGACTAAATTACAATTAATCAAAAGATGAGCCGAGCAAGTGATCAAGGAATTGATTGACCCAGACGTCAATTAGGAGTTAATATTTGATGATGGAACAAAGGAAAGAAAGAAAAGAGATCAAGAAAAGAGAAAATAAAGTTCAGGGACCAAAACAGCAAAGTTGAAAATTACAACCTTGCGGCCGCATAGAACTGTGCCATGCGGCCGCACAGAAGGTTGCAAGGATTCCATGGGCCATTTCACTTGAACCATGTGGTCGCATAGCTATAAAAAGTAAAAAAAAAAATTTGAACTTGTGTTTTTGATTGAAACTCTTTCGGGGCTCCATGAGGACATAATATAAAAGCCAAAATTCATTAGAAATAGGAGAGAACGTCCAAGGAGAAGAAAATTACAACTTTTGGAGGCAAGAAACACAATCTTGAAGCCGATTCCATAAGAATTCAAGCGGGTTTTCAAGGCTTTATTCAAGATTTCAAGAAATTTTCATACGGGTGCTATTCTTTCAATTTATTAATTTCATTTTTTATTTTGTAATTATGAATATTCTAGGCTAGGTTTTCAATTCACTAGGTGATCGATGAACCATTGTTTGTTATTTTAATTCCATATTTCATGATTTTAATATAAAGACTCATTTGGACAATTTGATTGGTTTATATGCATTGATTTTCTTCCGCAATTAGTGGCCAACGATTGTGTGAGTGTTGATGACTTATTTCTTACATTCGAGAGAAGTGGAATAGGTTCGATAAGGTGTAAATCAACATAGGGTCCAATAGGGGATAGAGATATACCCCTATGCTTTATGCAATTCTCTAATTGTTCACAATACCACATGCATTCTTGTATATTTACATCATCCATAGAGATATAGGCTGGTGGTGTGCAAGAATAGGTCTAATATATATCGAGAGAATATGTTGGATAGATTTAGGAACATTCAATTGGCAAATTTCCATCAGGTCATTGATTTTATGAAATTAGGGTTTTTATAGCTTCAATTGGGGATTCCTGATCCTAGTGACTTTATTTTGACTCATTTCCATAAATTAGCTTTTGAATTTGCATAATTTCATTTACTTGAGTGTTTGAGTCGTTTAATTTGAGAAATTTTGAGATTAGGGCTCCTAATTGAGAAATTAGGGTTTTTAATTGAAATGAGGGCTTTTTGCATTTGGACCATATTTTCACTCAATTAGACTCGGTTAAGGCTAGATTATATAGAATTGAACTACTTAATCTCTGTGGGACGATATTCGGACTTTTAAAAATCCACTTTATTACTTGTCACGATCAGTACACTTGCAGTAGTTTTAAATTGAAAGAATTATTTCGTGAATAGTATACACTTTTATTCACACTTTGCCACGTGACATTACCCTGTTGGACAGTTTCAATTTCAAACAGTTTTCCCATCCAATTGAAGCTTGATAACAACGCAAGTGTCAAATAATGTGTCAAAAATCAGTGTACAAATATCAAAGTTCAATCGATAAGGACCTTGCTATATGTACGCTATGGTGTACACTTTTGTTTACACGTTACCACATGACATTACCTTTTTTGACAGTTTAAATACCAAACAATTTTTCCATCCAATTGACACTTAACAGCAATACAAGTGTCGAACAACGTGTCAAAAATTATTGTACAAAGAGCAAAGTTCAAACGGTAAGGACCTTGTTACATGTATAGTATGGCGTACACTTTAGTTTACACTATTCCACGTGACATTACACTGTTGGACAATTTAAATTTCAGGCAATTTTCCCATGCAATTGACACTTGACAGAATGCAAGTGTCACACAACGTGTCAAAAATCAGTGTAGAAATAGCAAAATTAAATCGGTAAGGACCTTGCCACATGTACAATATGGTGTACGCTTTTCCACGTGACATTACCCTGTTGGACGTTTAAATTTCAAACAATTTTCCCATCCAATTGGCACTTAACAACAATACAATTCTCAAACAACGTATTAAAAATCAGTGCACAAAGAGCAAAGTTCAATCGGTAAGGACCTTGCTACATGTACACTATGGTGTACAAATTAGTTTACACTTTACCACGTGACATTCCCTGTTGGATAGTTTAAATTTCAAATAGTTTTCCCATCCTATTCGCACTTGACGACAATGCAAGTGTCAAACAATATGTCAAAAATTAGTGTACAAATAGCAATGTTCAATCAGTAAGAACCTCGCTACGTGTACACTATGTGGACACTACTTGACATTACCTTGTAGGACAGCTTAAATTTCGAATAGTTTTCCCACCCAATTGACCCTTGACAACAATGCAAGTGTTAAACAATATGTCAAAAATCAGTCTACAAATAGCAAAGTTCAATCAGTAAGGAACTTGCTACATGTACACTATTGTATACACTTTTATTCACACTTTGTCACGTGACATTACCCTGTTGGACAGTTTAAATTTCAAACAATTTTCCCATCCAATTGACACTTGACAACAATGCAAGGGTCAAACAACGTGTCAAAAATCAATGTACAAATAGCAAAGTTCAATCGATAAGGACGTTGCTACACGTACACTATGGTGTACAATTTTGTTTACACTTTGCCACGTGACATTACCCTGTTGGACAGTTTAAATTTCAAACAAATTTCCCATCCAATTGACACTTGACTACAATGCTGATGTCAAACAATATTTCCAAACTCAGTGTACAAATAGCAAAGGTCAATCGGTATAAACCTTGCTACATGTACAATATAGTGTACACTTTAGTTTACACTTGGCCATGTGATATTACCCTGTTATACAGTTTGAATTTCAAACAGTTTTCCATCCAATTGACACTTGACACAATGCAAGTGCCAAACAAAGTGTTAAAAATCAGTGTACAAATTGCAAAGTTCAATCGGTAAGAACCATGCTACATGTACATTATGGTGTACAGTTTAGTTTGTACTTTGCTACATGACATTACCCTATTTGATATGATCTAGAAGTCGAGCCCGATAAAGGCAAGTGCGAGACAAGACCCATTAATAGTCGATGGCGGACCAATGACGTGATCAAGGGCAAAGCAAGTGAAACAAGCAATGGGATTGCTCGTTCAAGAAACCATTGATGGAAACATGTTCGGGACTCAAAATGGAGCAACTTTCATGTTTAGGTCGAAGGCCGAATCAACTTGGATCAATTTAATATCGAAGGCCAAAGACGGAGGAAACTAAGCCTATGCGACCGCATAGGCTTATCAGGCTTGCGACTGCATGGAGTCATACCGAAACTTAAGATGTGATTTTTAGATCAATTTAATATCGAAGGTCGAAGATGAAGGAAACTAAGCCTATGTGACTGCATAGGCTTATCAGGCTTGCGACCGCATGGAGGCATACCGAAACTCAAGATGTGATTTTTGGTTGAGCCATGCGACCGCATGGAAATACACTATGCGGTCGCATAGATCAAAAATTTGGCAAATTTTCTATATTTTGTTAGTTTTTGATTATTTTCCATATTTTGGGGATTATGATCGACTTTCGCACGATTTTTACCTAGTTTTTAGGTTTAGTATAAATAGGAGTTTCCATTCAATTGTTAAAAACCTTTTTTTACATTATTGATATTGAATTAAAAGTGAGGCGTATTGTCTTCTCTTCATCATTCTTCATTGAATAACTTCGAACTTATCAAGTGTTAACTTGTGGCATTCAAACAAATGGATTTAATTCTTGGATTGCGTGATCAAGGGGTCTTTCAAGCGTCGTTCTTTTTTTTTTTTGGTTCAAATTTCTTTTGGGTTAATCCTAAACTCTTGGTTTAATTTGGCTTTCTTGGGTTCGTCAATCTCATTGTGGGTTTCGTAGTCAACGTTGCTACGGGGTTGGTATTAGAGCTTTGGCTCCAAATTAATTGAAAGTTATATATTTTCTTTATTTGTTTGACTCGTTAATTTTTACTTTCTTAGTTCTTCTTCATTCTTGTTTTTCTTTTCGTCATTTCATTGAGTTGTTGGTAGTTTAATCGTCTTCTTTCATCAAGGAGTAAAAAAAAAAAAAGAGAAAAAAAATTGATATTATTGTTGTTTGATTTTGTTTTTCTACCAACAACAATTCCTACATTGTATTTGATTTTGAGATATTCAATTGGGCTCGATTCTTTCAATCTTCTATTGAGTCTATTCACATATTCTTGTCAAAACATTCATCTATTCCACTTATTCAAGTCCTTTAAGTCTCGTAGTCTTCAATTAATATTCGGTTTGTTTGAATTCTCGATAAAACAATTGATTTAGTTCACTTGGTGCTTTGAAGTGCTTGGAGGGAGACTTTGAGTGGTAAAAGGCCGAGTGGTGAGTTTAATAGAGGGAAAAAGCCATATTGAGTGTTTTTTGAGTAAAATCTTTGTGAGGCATAAAAAAATTGTGTGATATGATGTGGGAAAGAGAAGGTTCTAATTCAAGCTAAAACTGTAATGACGACAATGCATCAGAGGACATGATAAGGAGGTTTGAAAGAGTACTTGGTGATGTTAGGGAGAAAATGGATAGGCAAGGGGAATGGATGGCACAAATAGGTACTACAATTGCTAATCTTTGCCAGGGACAAGTGGAGATGTCTAATGCTAGGGGGCCGGGTAGGCGTGAATCTAGGAGAGGAAGGCGGGATGAGTATTGTAGTGATGAGGATGATTTTGATGAAAATGACATTGATATGGGTTGAGCGAGGCATAGGGGCGATAGGATGGAAAGACGGGGTAGAAATAACTTGGGAGATGAAGTAGATTGAAATTTGGGGAGTATTAAAATGACTATTCCGCAATTTAAGGGGAGAAGCGATCCGGAAGCATATTTAGAGTGGGAAAGGAAGGTTGAGATGATTTTTGAGTGCTATAATTATTCGGAGGAGAAAAAGGTAAAATTGGAGGTGCTTGAATTTGTGGATTACTCAATATCTTGGTGGGATCAAGTATTTACATCACGGCGTAGGGGTCGGGAAAGACCAATTAGCACTTGGGATGAATTGAAGGTGTTGATGAGGATGAGGTTTGTTCCGAGTCACTATTATAGGGAAATCCATCAAAAATTGTAAGGTTTGTACCAAGGATCGAAAAGCGTAGATGATTATCACAAGGAGATAGAAATTCTTATGATTCGGGCTAATGTGGAGGAAGATGGGGAAGCTACCATGGCACGGTTCTTGAATGGGTTAAATCGGGATATTGTAAACATTGTAGAGTTGTAACACTATGTGGAAATTGAGGACATGTTACATGTGGCAATGAAGGTCGAGAGGTAATTGAAGAGGAAGGGGACGTCTAGGCAACCGTTAGGTACTTCGACTCCTAATCCAACATGGAAATCGAAGTGGGATGACAACAACAAAAATGGGGTTGCACCTAGAGGTAAAAATGATTGGCAAAGGGTTAAGGATGAAAACGCTAGCAAACCAATGTCAAAACTAGAGGCCCAACCGTCACGCAATCCGGACAACAAATGTTTTAGGTGTTTGGGAACGGGGCATATTGTTTCTCAATGTCCAAACAAACGGGCAATGGTATTGTGGGATAATGGAGAGATTGTGAGCGATAGTGATGATGAGTTTGATGACATGCCGGCGTTGGAGGGTGTTAGTGAAGAAGAAAAAGTTGAAGGGCCGATTGGGGATCTACTAGTCACAAGGAGAGTTCTCACTACTCACGTCAAAGCGGATGACTTGGAGTTGCAACGGGAGAACATTTTCCACACTTGATGCCACGTCAACAATATGGTATGTAGTATTATAATTGATGGTGTTAGTTGCACTAATGTAGCTAGCGTATCTCTTGCAGAAAAATTGTGTTTAACATTGTTGAGACACCCGAGACCTTATAAATTGCAGTGGTTGAATAAGAGTGGTGAGGTGAGGGTGAATCAAAGGGTGTTACTTAATTTGTCAATTGGGAGTTATAAGGACGAGTTAGTGTGTGATGTGGTGCCAATCCAAGCAAGACATATTTTATTGGGGCGACCATGGCAATACAATAGGAAGGCTATGCATGATGGGTACAAAAATCGATATAGTTTCATTAAGGATGGAAGAACCATTACTCTTGTGCCATTAACACTGACGCAAGTCTATGAGGACCAACTAAAGTTGAGAAGTGAGCAATAGAGGAGAGCAAAAGAGCTAGAAAAAATGAGAGCAAATAGTGAGCTGGAGAAAAAGAGAGAAAATGTTGAGATAGCCATTAGGGAGAAAAAGAGAGAGCGATCACAAGAGAGAAAAGAAAGAGAATGACCTAAGAGAAGAGAGAAAACACGAGCGAATTTCTTTACAAAAGAGAGTGATTTGAGGAGGGCAATAGTTGAGAGAAAAGAGATGATCTTGTTCGTTTATAAGGAATCACTCCTCAATTTTGAGGAAACTAACCCACCCCTCCCTAGTTTGGCTAAGTCTTTGTTGCAAGAATTCGACGATGTATTTTCGAAGGATGCAACAAGTGGATTGTTGCCTATTCGTGAACATCAAATTGACTTCATACTTGGAGCTGTCATTCCAAATCGATCGGCTTATTGAAGTAATCTCGAGGAGACTAAGGAGCTTCAAAGGCAAGAGGAGGAGTTGATGAGAAAAGGATACGTGAGGAAAAGCATGAGTCCTTGTGCGGTACCGATTTTTCTTGTACCAAAAAAGGATGGAACATGGTGAATGTGTGTGGATTGTAAGGCTATCAACAACATAACGATAAAGTATCGTCACCCTATACCTAAGTTAGATGACATGGTTGATGAATTACATGGTTCTTGCATATTTTCTAAAATTGATTTAAAAAGCGGGTATCATTAAATTCGTATGTGGGAGGGTGATGAATGGAAAACGGCTTTTAAAACTAAATATGATTTATATGTTTGGACTCACAAATACACCTAGCACTTTTATGCATTTAATGAATCATGTTTTACGTGTTTTATAGGAAAATTTTTTGTAGTATATTTTGATGACATCTTAATCTATAGCAAAAACCTAGGGGAGCATTTGGAACATTTAAAATATGTGCTAATTGTTCTAAGGAAAGAACAACTATGTGCTAATCTTAAGAGATGCATATTTTGTATGGATAGAGTTATATTTCTTGGATTTGTGGTTAGTGCTAATAGGGTAGAAGTAGACGATGAAAAGATAAAAGCTATTAGAGATTGGCCAACACCTAAAAGCATAACAGAAGTTAGGAGTTTTCATGGTTTGGCTAGTTTTCATGAGTCACTAAATCACTTGCGAGGACAAGGTAAATTGAACAAGAGGCATGCATGGTGGATGGAATTCATTGAGACCTTTCCATACGTCATTCGGTATAAACAAGGTAAGGAAAATGTGGTGGCGGATGCGTTATCACGAAGGTATATATTGCTAACTACTCTTGACTCTAAGTTACTTGGGTTTGAACATATTAAGGAATTGTACGAAAAAGATGTTGAATTTTTGGATATTTATTTATCATGCATAAAAGAGGCAGTTGATAGGTTCTTTAGGCGTGAGGGTTATTTATTTAGGGAAAATAGGTTATGTCTTCCTAATTGTTCTATTCGGGAGTTGTTAGTAAGGGAGGTACATAGTGGTGGATTGATGGGACACTTTGGGGTTCAAAAGACTTTAGATGTATTGAAGGCGCATTTTTATTGGCCTAAGATGAAAAGTGATGTTGAGCGAATTTGTAGTCGATGCATAGGTTGTAAAAAGGCTATCCAAGGTTTTACCACAAGGTTTGTACACACTTTTACCTACACCTAGTGAGCCTTGGGTTGATATCTCGATGGACTTTGTTTTGGGTTTACCTAGGACTAAGAGAGGTCAGGATTTTATTTTTGTGGTTGTAGATTGGTTCAGCAAAATGCCACATTTTGATACCATGTCACAAAACTGACGATGCCACGAACATTGCTGACTTATTCTTTAAAGAGATTGTGCGTTTACATGGGGTTCCTAGAAGGATAGTGTCGGATCGGGATGTCAAAATTTTGAATCACTTTTGGAGAGTTTTGTAGGGTAAGTTAGGCACTAAGTTACTATTTTCCACAACTTGTCACCCACAAACGGATGGGCAAATCAAGGTAGTGAATAGGACTATGACACAATTGTTACGCACAGTAATTAATAAAAATTTGAAGAGTTGGGAGGAGTGTCTACCATTTGTTGAATTTGCATACAATCGACCTGTTCACTCTACTACGTCATATTCTCCATTTGAAATTGTATATGGTTTTAATCCACTAACTCCTTTGGATTTAATTCCTTTACCTGTGAATGAACGTGGTAGTTTAGATGGCAAAAAGAAGGCGGAATTGGTTAAGTCACTCTATGAAAAGGTAAAAGCGCAAATTGAAAATAAAAGTAAGTTGGTTGCATCGTAGGCGAACAAAGGTAGGAAGTACGTGACATTTGAGCCAGGAGATTGGGTTTCGGTATACCTTAGGAAGGAGCGGTTTTCGGAGCAAAGGAAGTCCAAGTTACAACCGAGAGGCGATGGTCCATTTCAAGTGATTGAAAAGATAAACGACAATGCTTACAAGTTGGACCTTCCAGGTGAGTACAATGTTTTGACTAATTTTAATGTATCTGATCTCTTTCTGTTTGATGCAGGTTCAGATTCGAGGATGAATCCTTTGAAGAGGGAGGGGATGATGTGATCTAGGAGTTGAGCCCGACGAAGGCGAGTATAAGATGAGACCGTTGATAGTCGATGGTGGACCAATGACGTGATCAAGGGCAAAGCAAGTGAAACAAGTGATGGGATTGATCGTTCAAGAAACCATTGATGGAAACATGTTCGAGACTCAAAATGGAGCAACTTTCATGTTCGGGTCGAAGGCCAAATCAACTTGGATCAATTTAATATCGAAGGTCGAAAACGGAGGAAACTAAGCCTATGCGACCGCATGGAGGCATACCGAAACTCAAGATGTGATTTTTGGTTGAACCCTACGACTGCATGGAAATACACTATGCGGTCGCATAGACCAAAAATTTGGTGAATTTTCTAATTTTGGCCATTTTCCATATTTTGTTAGTTTTTGATTATTTTCCATATTTTGGGGACTATGCTCGACTTTTGCACGATTTTTACCTAGTTTGTAGGTTTAGTATAAATAGGAGTTTCTATTCAATTGTTAAAAACCTTTTTTGACATTATTGATATTGAATTAAAAGTGAGGCGTATTGTCTTCTCTTCATCGTTCTTCATTGAACAACTTCGAACTTATCAAGTGTTAACTTGTGGCGTTCAAACAACCGGATTTAATTCTTAGATTGCGTGATCAAGGGGTATTTCAAGCGTCGTTCTTGTTGGATTTTTGGTTAGACTTTCTTTTGGGTTAATCCTAAACTCTTGGATTAATTTGACTTTCTTGGGTTCGTCAATCTCGTTGTGGGTTTTGTAGTCAATGTTACTACGGGGTCCGCATCACTGTTAGACAATTTAAATTTCAAACAGTTTTATCATCCAATTGACACTTGACAATAATGCAAGTGTCAAACGTGTCAAAAATTAATGTACAAATAGCAAAGTTCAATCAATAAGAACCTTGCTACATGTACACTATGGTGTACACTTTAGTTTAGACTTTGCTACGTGACATTACCCTGCTGGATAGTTTAAATTTCAAACTGTTTTCCCATCCAATTGACACTTAAAAACAATGCAAGTGTCAAACAACATGTCAAAAATCAGTGTACAAATAGTAAAGTTCAATCGGTAAGAACTTTGCTACATGTACACTACGGTATACACTTTAGTTTACACTTTGCCACATGACATTACCCTGTTGGACTATTTAAATTTCAAATAGTTTTTCCATCCAATTAACACTTGAAAACAATGCAAGTGTCAAACAACGGGTTAAAAACAAGTGTCAAAAATTAATGTACAAATAGCAAAGTTCAATCGGTAAGAACCTTGCTACATGTACACTTTAGTTTACACTTCGCTACGTGACATTACCCAGTTGGACAATTTAAATTTCAAACAGTTTTCCCATCCAATTGACACTAGATCACAAAGCAAGTGTCAAAAAACGTGTTTAAAATCAGTGTACAAATAGCAATGTTCAATCGGTAAAGACCTTGCTATATGTACACTATGGTGGAAACTTTAGTTTACACTTTGCCACTTGCCCTATTGGACAGTTTAAATATCAAACAATTTTCCCATCCAATTGACACTAGACAACAATGTAAGTGTAAAACAACGTGTCGAAAATCAGTGTACATATATCAATGTTCAATTGGTAAGAACCTTGTTACATGTACACTATGGTGTACACTTTAGTTTAGACTTTGCCACGTGATAGTATCCTGTTGGACAGTGTAAATTTCAAACAATTTTTCCATCCAATTGACACTTGACAATAATACAAGTGTTAAACAACGTGTCAAAAATCAGTGTACAAATAGGAATGTTCAATCGGTAAGGACCTTGCTACATGTACAGTATGGTGTACAATTTAGTTTACACTATGCTACGGGACATTACGCTGTTGGACAGTTTAAATATCAAACAGTTTTCCCATCCCATTAACACTTGACAACAATGTAAGTGTAAAACAGTGTGTCAAAAATCAATGTAGAAATAGCAAAGTTCAATCGGTATGAACCATGCTACATGTACACCATGGTATAAACTTTAGTTCACACTTTGCCACATGACGTTAACCCGTTCGATAGTTCAAATTTAAACAGGTTTTCCCATCCAATTGACACTTGACAACCATGCAAGTGTCAAACAACGTGTCAAAAACCAGCGTACGATTAGCAAAGTTCAATCGGTAAGAACCATGATACATGTACACTATAGTGTGCACTTTAGTTTACACTTTACCATGTGACATTACCTTGTTAGACAGTATGAATTTGAAACAATTTTCCCAATCAATTGACACTGGACAACAATGCAAGTGTCAAACAACATGTCAAAAATTTGTGTATAAATAGCAAAGTTCAATCGGTAAGAACCTTGCGACATGTACACTATGGTGTACACTTCAGTTTACACTTTGCCACGTGACACTATCCCACTGGACAGTTCAAATTTCAAATAGTTTTCCCATCCAATGACACTTGACAACAATGCAAGTGTCATACAATGTGTCAAAATCAATGCACAAATAGCAAAGTTCAATCAGTAAGAACCTTGCTTCATGTACACTTTGGTTTTCACTTTGCCACGTGACATTACCCTGTTGGATAGTTTAAATTTCAAATAATTTTCCAATCCAATCGACATTTGACAACAATGCAAGTGCCAAACAACGTGTTAAAAATAAGTGTACAAATAGTAAAGTTCAATCGATAAGAACCTTGCTACATGTACACTATGGTGTACACTTTAGTTTACACTTTGCCACGTGACATTACCCTGTTGGACAATTCAAATTTTAAAAATTTTTCGCATCCAATTAACGCTTGAAAACAATGCAAGTGTCAAACAACGTGTCAAAAATTAGTGTACAAATAGCAATGTTCAATTAGTAAGGATCTTGCTGCATGTAAACTATGGTGTGCACTTTAGTTTACACTTTGCCACGTGACATTACCCTGTTAGATAGTATATATCTCAAACAGTTTTCACATCTATTTGACACTTAACAACAATGCAAGTGTCAAACAACGTATCAAAAATCGGTGTAAAATTGCAAAGTTCAATTGGTAAGAACTTTGCTACATGTACACTATGTGTACACTTTAGTTTACACTTTGCCACGTGACATTACCCTGTTGGGCAATTTAAATTTCAAACAATTTTCCCATCCAATTGAAACTTGAAAACAATACAAGTGTCAAACAACCTGTTAAAAATCGATATACAATTTACAAAGTGCAATCAATAAGAACCTTGCTACATGTACACTATGGCGTACACTTTAGTTTGCACTTTGCCACGTGACATTACATTGTTAGACTGTTTAAATTTCATGTAGTTTTTCCATCCAATTGACACTTGACAACAATACAAGTGTCAAACAATGTGTCAAAAATCAGTGTACAATAGCAAAATTTCAATCGGTATGACCCATGCTACTTGTACACTATGGTGTACATTTTAATTTACATTTTGCCATGTGACATTATCCTGTTGGACATTCAAAAGTAGAAACAGTCTTCCCATCCAATTGACACTTAACAACAATGTAAGTGTCATACAACGAGTCAAAAATTGGGGTGCAAATTGCAAAGTTCAATCAGTAAGAACCTTTGTACATGTACACTATGGTGTACACTTTAGTCTACCCCACTGGACAGTTTAAATTTCAAATAGTTTTCCCTTGCAATGACACTTGATAAATAATTCAAATGTCATACAACGTGCCAAAAATCAGTGTATAAATAGCAAAGTTCAATCAGTAAGAACCATGCTAATGTACACTATGGGTACACTTTGGTTTTCACTTTGCCATGTGACATTACCCAGTTGGACAATTTAAATTTCAAATAGTTTTCCCATCCAATTGACACTTGGCAACAATGCAAGTGTCAAACAACGTGTCAAAAATAAGTGTACAAATAACAAAGTTCAATCGATAAGAACCTTACTACACGTACACTATGGTGTACACTTTAGTTTACATTTTTTCACGTGACATTACCTTGTTGGACAGTTCAAATTTTAAACAACTTTCTCATCCAATTGATGCTTGAAAACAATGCAAGTGTCAAACGATGTGTCAAAAATTAGTTTACAAATAGCAATGTTCAATCGGTAAGGATCTTGCTGTATGTACACTATGGTGTGCACTTTAGTTTACACTTTGCCACGTGACATTACCATGTTGGACAGTTTAAATTTCAAATAGTTTTTCCATCTAATTGATGCTTGACAACAATGTAAGTGTCAAACAACGTGTCAAAAATCAGTGTACAAACAGCAAAGTTCAATCGGTAAGGAGCTTGCTACATGTACATTCGATGTACACTTTAGTTTGCACTCTACCACAGGACATTACCCTGTTGGATAGTTTAAATTTCAAACAAATTTTCCATCCCATTGACACTTGACTACAATGCAAGAGTAAAAACGGTGTATTGAAAATTAGTGTAGAAATAGCAAGGTTCGATCGGTATGAATCATGCTACATGTACACTATGGTATACACTTTAGTTCACACTTTGCCACATGACATTACCTTGTTCAACAGTTTAATTTTCAACAAGCTTTCCCATCCAATGGACACTTGACAACAATGCAAGTGTCAAACAACGTGTCCAAAATCAGTGTACAAATAGCAAAGTTCAATTGGTAAAAACCTTGCTACGTGTACACTAAGGTGTACGATTTAGTTTAAACTTTACCACATGGCATTAACCTGTTAGACAGTTTAAATTTCAAATAGTTTTATCATCCAACTGACACTTGACAACCATGCAAGTGTCAAACAATGTGTCAAAAATTAGGATACAATAGGAAAGTTCAATTAGTACGAACCATGCTACATTTACACTATGGTGTACAGTTTAATTTACACTTTGCCACATGACATTACCAAATTGGACAGTTTAAATCTCAAACAGTTTTTCCATGAAATTGACACTTGAAAACAATGCAAGTGTCAAATAACGCGTCAAATATCGATGTACAAATAGTAAAGTTCAATCGGTAAGAACCTTGCTACATGTACACTATGACGTATAATTTAGTTTACACTTCGTCACATAACATTACCCCATTAAACAGTATAAATTTGAAATAGTTTTCTCATCTAATTGACACTTGACAACAATGCAAGTGTTAAACAACGTGTCAAAAATTGGTGCACAAAAAGCGAAGTTCAATCTGTATGAACCATGCTACTTGTACACTATGTTGTACTCTTCAATTTACACATTGCCACGTGACGATACCCTACTGGAATGTTTAAATTTCTAACAGTTTTCCCATCCAATTGACACTTGACAACAATGGAGGTGTCAAAAATCAGTGTACAAATAGCAAAGATCAATCAGTAAGAACCTTGCTACATGTATACAACGGGGTACACTTTAGTTCACACTTTGCCACGTGACATTACCATGTTGGACAGTTTAAATTTCAAACAGTTTTCCCATCCAATTGGCACTTGACAACAATGCAAGTGCCAAACAACGTGGAAAAAATCAGTGTACAAATAGAAAAGTTCAATCGATAAGGGCCTTGCTACTTGTACACTATGGTGTACACTTCAGTTTACACTTTACCACGTTACATCACCCTGTTAGATAGTATAAATTTTAAACAGATTTCCCATCCAATTGACACTTGACAACATTGTAAGTGTCAAACAACGTGTCAAATATCAATGTACAAATAGCAAAATTCAATTAGTAAAGATCTTGCTACATGTACACTATGGTGTACACTTTAGTTTACACTTTTCCACGTGACATTACCCTGTTAGACAGTTTAAATTTCAAACAATTTCCCTGTTCAATTGGCACTTGACAACAATGCAAGAGTAAAACAACGTGGCAAAAATCAGTATACAAATAGCAAAGTTCAATCGGTAAGGACCTTGCTACATGTAAACTATGGTGTGCACTTTAGTTTACACTTTCTCACTTGACACTACCCTATTAGATAGTATTAATTTCAAATATTTTTCCCATCCAAGGCAACAATGTAAGTGTCAAACAACGTGTCAAAAATCAGTGTAAAAATAGCAAAGTTCAATCGGTAAGAACCTTGCTGCATGTACACTATGGTGTACACTTTGCCATGTGACATTACCATGGTGGACAGCTTAAATTACAAACATTTTTTCCATCCAATTGACACTTGACAACAATGCAAGGGTCAAAACAACGTGTCAAAAATCAGTGTACAAATAGCAATGTTCAATCGGTAAAGACCTTACTACTTGTACACTATGGTGTACACTTTAGTTTACACTTTGCCACGTTACATTACCCTATTAGGAAGTATAAATTTTAAACATATTTCCCATCCAAATAACACTTGACAATATTGCAAGTGTCAAACAACGTGTCAAAAATCAGTGTACAAATAGCAAAATTCAATCAGTAAAGATCTTGTTACATGTACACTATGGTATACACTTTAGTTTACACTTTTATGCGTGACATTACTTAGTTGGACAGTTTAAATTTCAAACAATTTTCTCATTCAATTGACACTTGACAACAATGCAATGGTTAAACAACGTGTCAAAAATCAGTGTACAAATAGCAATGTTCAATCGGTAAGAACCCTGCTACATGTACACTATGGTGTACACTTTAGTTTACACTTTGCCACGTGATATTACCCTGTTGGACAGTTTAAATTTCAAACAATTTTCTCATTCAATTGACACTTGACAACAATGCAATGGTTAAACAACGTGTCAAAAATCAGTGTACAAATAGCAATGTTCAATCGGTAAGAACCCTGCTACATGTACACTATGGTGTCCACTTTATTTTACACTTTGCCACGTGATATTATCCTGTTGGACAGTTTAAATTTCAAAAGTTTTGCCGTCCAATTGGCACTTGACAACATTGCAAGAGTCAAAAAATGTGGCAAAAATCAGTGTACAAATAGCAAAGTTCAATCGGTAAGGACCTTGCTACATGTACACTATGGTGTGCTCTTTAGTTTACACTTTGTCACTTGACATTACCCTGTTAGATAGTATAAATTTCAAATAGTTTAAATGTCACGGGGTTTTGACACGTTGTTTGACACTTGCATTATTGTCAAGTGTCAATGGGATGAGAAAATAATTTGAAATTTAAACTGTCCAGCAAGGTCGTGTCACGTGGCAAAGTGTAAACTAAAGTGTGCTGCATAGTGTACATGTCACAAGGTTCTTAACGATTTAACTTTGCTATTTGTACACTAATTTTTGACATCGTTATTTGAAACTTGCATTGTTGTCAAGTGTTAATTGGATGGGAAACTGTTTGAAATTTAAACTGCCAAGCAGGGAAGTATCATGTGGAAAATTTTAAACAAAAGTGTACTCCATAGTGTACATGTCGCAACGTTCTTATCGATTGAACTTTGCTATTTGTACACTGATTTTTGACACGTTGTTTGACACTTGCATTGTTGTCAAGTGTCAATTGGATGGGTAGACTATTTCAAATTTAAACTGTCTGACAGGGTAATGTCACGTGGCAAATTATAAACTAAAGTGTACACCATAGTGTACATGTAGCAAGGCTCTTACCGATTGAACTTTACTATTTGTACACGGATTTTGACACGTTGTTTGACACTTGTATTGTTGTCAAGTGTCAATTGGAGGGAAAACTATTCGAAATTTAAGCTGTCCAGCAAGGTAGTGCCACGTGGCAAAGTGTAAACTAAAGTGTACATTATAGTGTACATGTAGCAAGGTTCTTACTGATTGAACTTTTCTTAATGTACACTGATTTTTGACACGTTTGACACTTGCATTGTTGTCAAATGTCAATTGGATGGAAAAACTGTTTGAAATTTAAACTTTCCAGCAGGGTAGTGTCACGTGGTAAAGTGTAAACTACAGTGTACACCATAGTGTACATGTAGCAAAGTTCTTACCTTTTGAACTTTGCTATTTGTACACTGATTTTTGACATATTGATTTACACTTACATTGTTGTCAAGTGTCTTATGGTTGAAAAAATTGTTTGTAATTTAAACTGTCCAGCAGGGTAATATCACGTAAAAAAGTGTAAACTGCAATGTGTACACTATAGTGTACATGTAGCAAGGTTCTTACCGATTGAACTTTGCTATTTGTACACTGATTTTTGACACATTGTTTGAAACTTTCATTGTTGTCAAGTGTCAATTGGATTGGAAAACTGTTTAAAATTTAAATTGTCCAACACGGTAATGTCAGATGGCAATGTGTAAACTAAAGTATACACCATAGTGTACATGTATTAAGGTCCTTACCGATTGAACTTTGCTATTTGTACGCTGATTTTTTACACGTTGTTTGACACTTGCATTGTTGTCAAGTGTTAATTGGATGGGAAAACTGTTAGAAATTTAAACTGTCCAGTAGGGTAATGCCATGTGACAAAGTGTGAACTAAAGTGTACATGATATTGTACATGTAACAAGGACCTTACCGATTGAACTTTGCTATTTGTACACTAATTTTTGACATGTTGTTTGACACTTGCATTGTTGTCAAGTGTCAATTGGATCAGAAAATTATTTGAAATTTAAACTATCCAGTTGGGTAATGTTACATGGCAAAGTGTAAACTAAAGTGTGCACCATAGTGTACATGTAGCAAGGTCCTTACCGATTGAACTTTTCTATTTCTACACTGATTTTTGACACGTTGTTTGATGCTTACATTGTTGCTAAGCATCAATTGGATGGGAAAACTATTTGAAATTTAAACTGCCCAATAGGGTAATGTCATGTGGTAAAGTGTAAACTAAAGTGTACACCATAGTGTATATGTAGTAAGGTTCGATTGAACTTTGCTATTTATACACTGATTTTTGACACGTTGGTTGACACTTGCATTGTTGTCAAGCGTCAATATGATGGGAAAACTATTTGATATTTATACTGTCTAATAGGGTAATGTCACGTGGCAAAGTGTAAACTAATGTGTACACCATAGTGTATATGTAGCAAGGTCCTTACCGATTGAACATTGCTATTTGTACATTGATTTTTTACACGTCGTTTAACACTTGCATTGTTGTCAAGTGTCAATGGGATGGGAAAACAGTTTGAAATTTAAAATGTCCAGCAAGGTTGTGTCACGTGGCAAAGTGTAAACTAAAGTGTACTGCATAGTGTACATGTTGCAAGGTTCTTACCGATTGAACTTCTCTATTTGTACACTGATTTTTGACACGTTGTTTGAAATTTGCATTGTTGTGAAGTGTCAATTGGATGGGAAAACTGTTTAGGGTATTGGGGTTAGGGTTTAGGGTTTTAGGGTTTAGCGTTTAGGGTTTTTTTTTTTAGTAAAGACATTCACACATCCTTAATGACTTTTTAGGGTCCACCAAGGATGGTCGATGGGGGTTAAGGGTTCCCTAACCATATTTATTTCATAAAAATGAAGAGTACTAGGAAAGAGAGGGGCATAAACCTGACCTCCAAAAAGCAGCAGTGCAACAACTGGAAAATTAAAAATAAACAAAGTAAATGAGGAAGTACTACTTCCTTGTACAAGAAAAATGCAATAATGATAGCCTAGACTACAAACCTCTAAAGCTGGGCAATCCATGTCTATCAATCTGCACCAATACCCTAATTTGTTGAGGCAGGTTGAGTGGTCCATATTCTTGGTAATGTTGGTGATCCCAACCCTCTGAAGCAAGAGAATTTGCAACTTGGTTACCTTCTCTATAGATGTGAGAAACTGTGTCTCTGTCAAAGAAAATGACGTTTCTGATCTGCCTTAGAATACCCTGAATTGTCCATGGTCCTACACCTTTGGTGATGCAGTGAATGGCCAGTGTTGAATCTACCTCAATCCAAATAGCTGATATCCTAAGTCCTCTGGCCAATGAAATCCCATCTAGTATGGCTCTAAGCTCAGATTCCAAAATCAAACATGTGCCATACGATGCTGAAAAAAACTTGATGCAGTATCCTGTGTGGTCCCTAACGATGCCTCCACCACTCGCAATTCTGTTCTTGACGCATCCGTCAGTGTCAATCTTATAGGATCCTATTGGTGGAGTGTGCCAAACAACCATAATTGGTGGTGGTGGGATAGCACGGGTCATAGAAATCCCAAAAATGGGTACAAGTGTCACATCCCCTCGCCAATGCACAATTGGGAACAATCCTCCCATATGAAGAAAAGATATCATGTGGTAGACCCTCCAAACAATACGGCTGGCAACCATACAAACACCCCTATGTTTGGCGTCACTCCTCTTAGGCCATAGAAACCAAAATATCAGTAGGGAAATGATAGTACGAATGTGCCCATGACTAACATGTTCCCAGAATACCACCATCTCTGGAACCTCTATCAGACCCCCTCCCCTGAAGTCATAGGTATTAGAAAGATGTCTCCAAAGTGCTGTCATCCTTGGTCGGAGATTCTACTACTCGTGAAAATATGATTGATGGTCTCAATCTCAGAACAACACTGACAACGAGAAGCCAATTGACATCCAATCCTCCTCTGAATAATCACATCGATAGGAATGAGATCTTACCACAATCTCCAATAGAATAATGAAATAGTGGTAGGCAAAATAGGGCTCCACAGTAATCGATACGAATCTTGAGGCTGGCGAACCGAACGGATAAGCTGCCATGCTGATTTGGTGGTAAAGTTACCATCCGATGTAATCCTCTGAACAATTCGGTCCGGGGCTTCTGCACATAGAGATATGGCTCCTATTTGTTCTGCCATTTGAGGAGGAAGAGTTTGTAATAACCGTCCAAAATCCCACCTAGTGTCATCAAAGAAATCCTGCACCCTCATAGATGTGTGCTGTCTGTGTGAGAATCGGGATGCCAACGTGGTCTCGCCCATCCAACAATCATGCCAGAAGAAAATCTGGCTAGCTCCAAGATGCCAGGCAATGTGTGGATCTGTCTGTGGTCCAACTAATTTCAACCTCTTCCAGGTAGGGGAAGCTAAACTGGGAACTGCTGCAAGTGAAGGATGTGTTCCCATACAATACTTGCCCAGTAAAAACTGAGCCCAAAGTGACCTCTAAGATCAAAACAACCACCAGAGCTTCATGAAGAAGGTGTCCACCACATCTTGTAATCTCCTGAAGCCGAGGCCTCCCTCATCTGTTGGAAGGCAAATCTCCTTCCAACTCCTCCAATGTAGGCGTCGAACTTGATCCTTAGAATCCCATAGAAATTGGGCAAAGATGCTCTCAAGCTTCTTCAGTACTACCTTGGGCGGTTGCATAATCTGAAGAAGATGCAATGGTATGGAGGAGAGTACTGACCTCAGTAAGGTAATACGACCCCCAGGTGACAATAATCGTGAAGCCCAACCTGAGATCTTATCCTTGACCTTCTGGATAAGGTCGTCATAAAGAAAGCTTCTCTTAGTCCCCTTGAATAGTGGGATTCCCAAGTAAGTAAAAAGTTGTTGCTATTGTCCAAACCCAGTCAAATTCTCTAATCGTCTGATCTGACTAGTGGATGCCCTTCTGGATAGTATTAGACCACTCTTATCTCTATTGACCAACTAGCCAGAAACCCCTTCGTAGTGCTCCAAGTAGTCTAGGACCCTCCTGATAGACTATTTTTGACCATTGGCAAAAATGATCATAGCATCAGCAAATGAGAGATGGGAAACAAGAGTACTACCTCCGTGTCGATAGCACATACTGGGATACTCCTGAAACCTTTGAGTGGGAAGGCATGAGAAGTAGTCTGCCGCTACAATGAATAAGGATGGAGAGATAGGATCACCCTGTCTGAGTCCTCGTGAGGAAGTAAAGAAACCATATGGACGACCATTTAGAAGTATAGAGAAACGGCACTCCGAAATGCATCGTCTAATCCTGTCAATCCAGATCTGATCAAATCCAAAAGCCTCCAATATAGAATAAATGAAACCCCAATCCATGCGATCATATGCTTTAGCCATGTCTAACTTTAGCATAGTGTTACCCCCTCGCACTCTATCATCCAAAGTGTAAAGAAGCTCCTGAGCCAGTAAGACATTGTCTCCAATTAGACGAGTTGGTATGAAACCACTCTGTGGAGGGGAGATAATGCGGGGTAGCAGAGTACTTAACCGAGTGTTCAAAAGCTTTGTAATAATCTTATTGAACATCGTGCATAAGCTGATAGGCCTGAAGTCAGTCCATCTGCAAGCACCATCCTTTTTAGGGAGCAAGACAATAGAAGTAGCAGCAAAACCCCATGGAAAATGACCTCCATCAAAGAAATCCAATACTGTCCTGTAAACATCCTCTTGAATAATATCCCTACAATGCTGGAAAAATAGAGATGAGAGG
The DNA here is from genome assembly GCF_002742605.1 of Olea europaea var. sylvestris. Classification (NCBI taxonomy): domain Eukaryota; kingdom Viridiplantae; phylum Streptophyta; class Magnoliopsida; order Lamiales; family Oleaceae; genus Olea; species Olea europaea. The sequence continues at coordinate 540,100 of NW_019264345.1, read as the reverse complement.
CCATCTGGGCCAGCGACACTGTCAGCATCAATATTGAAAACCGCCTCCCATACCTCATGCATCAAGGGGACGGTTTAGTGCCAAATTATCTTCCACCATCAAGAGCCTGGGAATTACATCAGAACGGATGTGATCCAAGGGCTGTGGAGGAGCAGATAAGAGATCCTGGTAGAATGCAATAGCCGAAGTCTGAATATCAGTTGGAGTAGATAAAACTCTCCCCGCCTGTGTCCTGATAGACCTAATATGCGATTTGATCCTGCGCCCCTGAACCATCGCTTGAAAATATCGAGTATTGTGATCACCCTCACATACCCAATGTGAACTGGCCTTTTGCTTCCAAAAGCCCTCCTCAATAGATAAGGTCTGATTTAAAACTGCCTGGGCATGATGTAGTAAGTTGCGGTGCTCCAGTGTGGGAACTCTATCATATTTTATCTTAGCCTCATCAATCCCAACCTCAGCATCACACACCCCCTGAAAAATATCTCCAAATACATGTCGGTTCCACCAGCGTAAACCCTGTTTTAGCTTGAAGAACTTCTCCCAAAGAGCGATCATCCTTGTAAGATGAGTAGGGAGCGACCACTTCTGGGAGACAAAGGCTAAAAAATCATGATGCTTGGTCCAAACATTGAGGAATCTGAACGGTCTAGGCCCCAAATCATCATCAGAAACCCACTGAAGCAGTAAAGGAGAGTGATCAGATAAAGTCCGATTCAAGTGTCTCACTGTAAGCTGTCAACAAAAAGCTGTAGCTGTAGAATTAATAAGTACCCTATCCAATCTCTTTCTGACCCGACCATTGGTCCAAGTATATCAATTTCCAATGAAACCCGCATCCTCTAAACCATAGTCTAACATCATATTAGAGAAAGCAGTAGTGCCACGATCACGAGTATTATGACCAGTGCGCTCTCCATCATGTGTAATAACATTAAAGTCTTCCCTAACTAGCCAAGGATCGTCCATATCGAGGGAGATGTGGTGAAGACTCGCCCACAAATCCCTCCTGATAGTAGCATCGCATGATGCATAGACTGGAGTCAAATAGTAGGACACGCTAGTCTGGGATCCTCAACTCTAACGTGAAGAAACTAGGGATGATCAACAATAACAGTAACATTAGTCCCCGAATTCCAAAAAAAATAGATCTTATTCGATTCATTCTGAGCTCCCATGTCGAAAAACAGATATCGTCGTATATATGGAAAATTCTACTTCAGAACAAAAGGCTCCAGTATAACTAGAAGATAAACCTAATGAAGCTGTATAGGTTTCTTCAGGCGCCGATGAGTAGCTACACCTCTCACGTTCCAAATGATGGCACTCATAGAGAAGGGGAATGTGAAGAGGTATCATGTGACTGACTCTGAGTGATCCTTCTGCTCGGATGTGGAGTATCAGTAGCCCGTGGATGTCTCTTCCGAACAATTGGGATAAATCCATCATCCTCTGTCCTCTCACATAAACCCACCAAGTTATCAAAAGAAGATCTTCGAAAGGGTCCCTGCTGGTGAACCTCAATCTGAGATGGGCCCTCTGTATCTGAATGAGCTGATGGCAAAGATGGAATAGATGCCTCCACATTCTGATGACAAATGGGAGGAGGAGAAGTGTGAATAAGTACCTGAGCCCAACCTGGTGTCGGGCCTAGAATGTAAGAAGCTCTGCTAACTGTGTCTACTATAGAATTCTTTGTTTGTGGTCTCTTCAAGATCTCATCAAACATAGGATCATAAAACGAAGTGATAGGTGGACTGATAGCTTGAGCAAGAGCTGAAGGAGTGGTAGATGTAACTGGATCTACAACACTGATAACTGGTAAGGCTGTAGCAGCGAGAGGAGCAACTGGAGGAACAGATGGCTGGGTCTGAGTATGTGAGCTAGTGCCAGTATGTAATGGGACTTATGTGATGACAGTGGACATAGAAAGCAGAATCTGAACTCCAGATGTGCTAGCATCGTGTTGTCTCTTCTGAACTCTGAACTGGAATCCATCTCTTAGGAGGCTCGATAACGACCTCCTTTCCTTTACCCTTATCCTTGGCCATTTCTATAGTAGGCTTAGGGTCAACAACTAGAGCAGGTGGTGGTGCAGGGCAATGCTCCTCAGTATGACCAAAATGTCTACACCTAAAACAGTAATTTGGCTTCTTCTCATACACAACTATTTGCCAATATCCTCCACACTTTTCACGCTGAATCCAAATCCTATCTGGAAGCTTATACTCCAAATTAACCTCAATACATACCCGTGCCTCACTGGGTCGTCGTAAATCTGAAGTGGCCTCATCAATACATAGTGGGATTCCAATGGCCTTAGCTAGGGCAAACAAACTACTCTTTGCCCGAAAGTGAATGGGCAATAATGGGAATGAAACCTAATTAGGGACAATAGGAGTCTCATGCCTAGGATTAAAGCTGGACGTCCACTTAAAAATGCGCATGAGACAACCATCGATGTACCAAGAGGGCTTAAGAAATAGGCGTGAGTAATCATCCTCACGTGCCAAGTGTATTAGAATATGAGTCGCATCAATAAGTCCAATCATATAATCACCTCAAAAACCAAATTTTTGGAAGCTGTCACGTACCTTAATCATGGAGGGCTTGCGACGTGAGAATTTGCCAACAAGAGTAAATTTATAAGGTTCAGAAAGAAGGTCCTCTTCTTCCTCGGTAAAGACAACTACCGGCTCTCCCATATGCGTGAAAGGTTCGTTAGAGGTGAACCTCTGGTCATTGGATCTAGTGGGGCTTGCAAAACCTGTGCAAAAAACTTCCGTTGGCTGCGCTCAGCATGAGAGACTACAGATTTACCGGAAAGTGCAGCCACATATGACTTCCTAGCTTGATTAATTACTGTAGGGACCTCCCATTCCAAATCCGATGATGGAACTGGGTCCATAACAAAATTCCCCACATTCTACTGAAGTATCACCAGCGCGTGACCACCACGCACCGACCGTTGACCGATCGAATTTCGGCAGCTATTTTCCAACGGTGTCAAAAAATTATGATTTTTCATAGGCAGTTGTGGAATTTCATGCTGATCATCATGGTATGTTACGTTATCCGAAATGAGTTCAGGATTGGCCAAAATCTGTGATTTTTTGAGCGACTGGCCGTAAATTACGATCACCGGTGACAGCACGTCCGACGTTGAAATTGGACCATTTTTCAGAAAAAGGTTCTCCTTCTCATTGGTAATCAGATGATATAGCATGTGTATGTGTCAGAGCTCCGTAGAGGGTTTAATTGAAAAATCAGAAATCGGCCCCTCGGGATTCGATCTGTCAATTTCGGGCGATTTAGACGCAATCTCCACCACCCCTAGGGTTTTCAGCCCTTTTAGAACCATTGGTGAGGGTCCCAGACCCTGAATCATGGTAGAAGATGAAGTTTTAGTGACATTGGCAAACGTGCCATCATTGTTCTTATTAGAATTCAATCCAATCGCTTCCAAAAAAGTAATATTTTGATTTTGTTGATGCTCTGGTGTTGTTTGGGGTTGAAATCCATCTGGTAAAGGTGGTATATCGGGTGGTAGGTCGAGATTTTTGAAGGTTTGTGCTTTGTCTCCCATTCTAGAGAGAAGGGAGAGCGTTTTGGGCTAGAGAGAGAAAGTGGAAAGGAGAGAATGGTTGAGGGTTTGGGGTTTAGGGTTTTTTTTTTTCTTTTTGGGTAAAGACATCCACACATCCTTAGTGACTTTTTAGGGTCCACCAAGGAAGGTCAATGGGGGTTAAGGGTTCCCCAACCATATTTATTTCATAAAAATCAAGACTACACGGAAGGAGGGGGCATGAACCTAACCTCCAAAAAGCATCGATGCAACAACTGAATATAATAAAATGAAATTAATAAATGACGAAGTACTAGTTCCCTATACAATAAAAATAGTTTAATAAACAAAGCTTAAATTATGAACCTCTGAAACTAGGCAATCCATGTCTGTCGATCTGCACTAGTGCCCTAATATGTCGAGGCAGTTCTAGTGGTCCATACTCTAGATAGTGCCGATGATCCCAGCCTTCTATAGCAAGAGAATCAGTAACCTGGTTGCCTTCTCTGTAGATATGTGAAACTGTGTCTCTATCGAAGTAGATGAGGTCTCTGATCTGTCTAAGAATACCCTGAATTGACCATGGTCCTCCACCTTTGGTGATGTAGTGAATAGCCAATGTTGAATCTGCCTCAAGCCAGATAGCTGAAATCCCAAGTCCTCTGGCCAATAGAAGCCCATCTAGTATGGCTCTGAGCTCAGCCTCCAAAATGAAACATGGGCCATACGATGCTGAGAATGCCCTGATACAGTATCCTGCGTGGTCCCTAATGATGCCTCCACCACTTACAAATCCATCTTTGACGCATCCATCAGTGTTGATCTTGTAGGATCCAATTGGTGGAGTGCACTAAACAACCATAATAGGTGGTGGTGGGAGAGGACGGGTCAAAGAAATGCCAAAAAAGGGTGCAAGTGTCACATCTCCTTGCCAATGCTCAACTCAGAATAGTCCTCCCATATGAAGAAAGGAGATCATGCAGTAGACCCTCTAAATAATACGTCTAGCCATCATACGAATACCTTTATGCTTCGCATCATTCCTCTCAGTCCATAGAAACCAAAATATCGGTAGAGGAATGATAATACGAATGTGTCCACGGCAAACGTACTGTCCAGAATACCGCCATCTCTGGAACCTCTGTCTGACCCCCTCTCCTGAAGTCATAGGTATCTGAAAGATGTCTCTAAAGTGCTGCCATACCTAGTCGAAGATGCTGCTGCTCCTGAAAATATGATTGATGGTCTCAATCTCGGAACAACACTGACAACGAGAAGCCAACTGACATCCAATTCTCCTCTATATAACATCTACTGGAATGAGATCCTGCCATAGTCTCCAGCAGAAGAATGAAATAGTGGCCGGCAAAATAGAGCTCCATAGCAGTCGATATGAGTCTTGAGGCTAGCGAACCGAATGGAATAGTTGCCATGCTGATTTGGTGGTAAAGTCACCATCCGAAGTAATTTTCCAAACAATTTGGTCTGGGGCATCTGCACATAAAGGTATCACCCCTATCTGTTCCGCCATGTGAGAAGGAAGGGCCTGTAATAATCGTCCAAAATCCCACCCAATGTCATCAAAAAAATCCTGTACCCTCGTAGATGTGTGTTGTCTGTGGAGGAATAGGGATGCTAATGTGGACTCGCCCATCCAACAATCATGCTAGAAGAAAATCTGACCGGCTCCAAGGTGCCAAGCAATGAGTGGATCAATTTGTGGCCCAACTGATTTCAGCCTCTTCCAGGTAGGGGAAGCTGAACTGGGAACTGCTGCAAGTGAAGGATGTGTCCCCATACAATACTTGCCTAGTAAAAACTGAGCCCAAAGTGACCTCTGAGATCGGAACAACGACCACAGCTTCATGGAGAAGGTGTCCACCACATCCTGTAATCTCCTAAAGTCGAGGCCTCCCTCATCAGTAGGAAGGCAAATCTCCTTCCAACTCCTCCAATGTAGATGTCGTGCTTGATCCTTAGAATCCCATAGGAATCGAGCAAAGATGCTCTCAAGTTTCTTCAGCACTGCCTTGGGTGGCTGCATAATCTGAAGAAGATGTAAAGGTATGGAAGAAAGTACTGACTTCAGTAATGTAATATGACCCCTAGGCGATAGTAATCGTGAGGCCCAACCTGATATCCTATCCCTTATCTTCTGGATAAGGTCATCATAAAGGAAGCTCCTCTTAGTCCCCTTGAATAAGGGGACACCCAAATAAGTGAAAGGCTGCTGCTAATGTCTGAAGCTAGTCAAAATCTCTAGTTGTCTGATCTGACTAGTAGATGCCTGTCTGGATAGTATAATACCGCTCTTGTCTCTATTCACCAATTGGCCAGAAACTCCTTCATAGTGCTTCAAGCAGTCTAAGACCCTCCTGATAGACTGTTTCTGACCATTGGCAAAGATTATCATATCGTCAGCAAATGAGAGATGTGAGACAAGAGCACTACCTCCATGTCGATAACACATACTGGGATACTCCTGAAACCTTTCAGTGAGCAAGCTTGAGAAGTAGTTTGTTGCAATGATGAACAAGGATGGGAAGATAAGATCACCCTGTTTGAGTCCTCGTGAGGAGGGAAAGAAACCACATGGGCGGCCATTTAGGAGTACGGAGAAACGACACTCCAAAATGCTCCGCCTGATTCTATCAATCCAGATCTAATCAAATCCAAATGCCTCCAATACAGAATAAATGAAGCCCCAGTCTATGCGATCATATGCTTTAGCCATGTCTAACTTTAGCATAGTGTTTCCCCTTCGCACTCTATCATCCAAATTGTAGAGAAGCTCATGAGCCAATAAAACATTATCTCCAATCAGACGGCCAGGGATGAAACCACTCTGTGGAGGCGAAATAATGCGCGGTAGCAGTGTACTCAACCGAGTGTTCAAAAGCTTAGTAATAATCTTATTGAACACTGTGCATAAACTGATTGGTCTGAATTTAGTCCATTGGCAAGCACCGTCCTTCTTAGGTAGCAAGATAATAGAAGTAGCAGCAAAACCCCGTGGAAGATGACCACCATCAAAGAAGTCCAATACCACCCTGTAAATATCCTCCTGAATGATATCCCAACAATGCTGGAAAAATTGGGATGAGAAACCATCCGGGCCAGCGACACTGTCAGTATCAATATTGAAAACTGCCTCCCATACCATGGTGTAATGTAGCAAGGTCCTTGTCGATCGAACTTTCCTATTTGTACACAAATTTTGGACATGTTGTTTGACCCTTGCATTGTTGTCTAGTGTCAATTGAATTTGAAGACGGTTTGAAATTATAACTGTCCAACAAGGTAATGTCACGCAGCAAAGCGTCAGCTAAAGTGTACACCATAGTGTACATGTAGCAAGGTACTTACTGATTGAACTTCGCTATTTGTACACCGATTTTTGACACGTTGTTTGATAGTTGCATTGTTGTCAAGTGTCAATTGGATGGGAAAACAGTTCGAAATTTATATGGTCTAACAAGGTAATGACACATGGCAAAGTGTAATAGAAAGTGTAGACCATAGTGTATATGTAGCTAGGCCCTTAGCGATTGAACATTGCTATTTGTACACTGATTTTTGACACATTTTACACTTGTATTGTTGTCAAGTGTCAATTGGATGGGAAAACTGTTTGAAATTTAAACTATCCAATAGAGTAATGTCATGTGACAAAGTGTAAACTAAAGTATACTCCATAGTGTAATATAGCAAGGTCCTTACCGATTGAACTTTGCTATTTGTACACAGATTTTGGACACATTGTTTGACACTTGCATTGTTGCCTAGTGTCAATTGGATGGGAAAACTTGTTGACATTTAAATTGTCCAATAGGGTAATGTCAAGTAGCAAAGTGTAAACTAAAGCGTACAACATATGTATATGTAGCAAGGTTCTTACCAATTTAACTTTGCTATTTGTACACTGATTTTTGACATGTTGTTTGACACTTGCATTGTCGTTAAGTGTCAGTTGGATCGAAAAACTATTCGAAATTTATTTAGTATAGTAGGGTAATGTCACGTGGCAAAGTGTAAACTAAAGTGGACACCATATTGTACATGTAACTAGGTCCTTTCCGGTTGAACATTGCTATTTGTACACTAATTTTTGACACGTTGGTTGACACTTGCATTGTTGTCAAGAGTCAATGGGATGGAAAAATTGTTTGAAATTTAAACTGTCGAATAGGTTAATGTCACGTGGCAAAGTGTAAACTAAAGTGTACACCATAGTGTACATGTAGCGAGGTTCTTACCAATTGAACTTTGCTATTTGTACACCAATTTTTGACATGTTGTTTGACACTTGCATTGTCGTCGTGCATCAATTGGATCGGAAAATTATTTGAAATTTATATTGTCTGATAGGGTAATGTCATGCGGCAATATGTAAACTAAAGTGTATACCATAGTGTACATGTAGCTAGATCCTTACCGATTGAACATTGTTCTTTGTACACTGATTTTCGACATGTTGTCTGACACTTATATTGTTGTCAAGTGTCAATTCAATTGGAAGACTCTTTGAAATTAATACTATTCAACCGGGCAATGTCATGTGACAAAGTGTAAACTAAAGTGTACACCATAGTGTACATGTAGCAAGGTTCTTACCGATTGAACTTTGCTATTCGTACACTGATTTTTGACACGTTGTTTAACTCTTGCATTGTTGTCAAGTGTCAACCGGATGGGAAAATTATTTCAAATTTAAACTGTCCAATAGGGTAGTGTCACGTGGCAAAGGGTAAACTAAAGTGTACACTATAGTGTACTTGTAGCAAGGTTCTTACTGATTGAACTTCGCTATTTGTACACTGATTTTTGGCACGTTGTTTAACACTTGCATTGTTTTCAAGTGTTAATTGGAGGGGAAAACTGTTTGAAATTTATACTGTCTAACGTGGTAATGTCACGTGGCAAAGTGCAAATTAAAGTGTACACAATGGTGTACATGTGGCAAGGTTCTTATCGATTAAACTTTGCTATTTGTACATCGATTTTTAACAGGTTGTTTGACACTTGCATTGTTAAGTGTCAATTGGATGGGAAAGCTGTTTGGAATTTAGGCTGTCCACAATAGGGTAATGTCACATGGCAAAGTGTAAACTAAAGTGTACACCATAGTGTACATGTAACAAGGTTCTTATCGATTGAACTTTGCTATTTATACACTAATTTTTGATACGTTGTTTGACACTTGCATTATTATCAAGTGTCAATTGGATGGGAAAACTATTTGAAATATAAACAGTCAAACAGGGTAATGTCACGTGGCGAAATGTAAAGTACAGTGTACACCATAGTGTACATGTAGCAAGGTTCTTACCGATAGAACTTTGCTATTTGTACAATGATTTTTGACACGTTGTTTAACAATTTCATTGTTTTTAAGTGTCAATTGGATGGGAAAACTATTTGATAATTAAACTATCCACAACATGGTAATGTCACGTGGCAAAGTGAAAACTAAAGTGTACACCATAGTGTACACGTAGCAAGGTTCTTATCGACTGAACTTTGCTATTTGTACATTGATTTTTGATACGTTGTTTGACACATGCATTGTTGTGAAATGTCAATTGGATGTAAAAACTATTTGAAAATTAAACTGTCCAATAGGATAATGTCATGTGGCAAAGTGTGAACTAAAGTGTACACCATCGTATACATGTGGTAAGGTTCTTACAGATTGAACTTTACTATTTGTACACTAATTTTTGACAAGTTTGACACTTGCATTTTTGTCCAGTGTCAATTGGATGATAAAATTGTTTGACATTTAAATTGTCCAACAAGGTAATGTCACATGGCAAAGTATAAACAAAACTGTGCACCATAGTGTACACGTAGCATGGTTCTTATCGATTGAACATTGTCATTTGTACACTGATTTTTAACACGTTGTTTGACACTTGCATTATGTCAAGTGTCAATTGGATGGGAAAACTATTTGAAATTCAAACTGTACAACAAGGTAATGTCATGTGGCTTAGTGTAAACTAAAGTGTACACCATAGTGTACATGTAGCAAGGTTCTTACCGATTGAACTTTGCTATTTGTACACTAATTTTGGAAATGTTGTTTGACACTAGCACTGTAGTCAAGTGTCAATTGGATGGGAAAAATTGTTTGAAATTTAAATTGTCCAACATGGTAATGTCACGTGGAAAAGTGTACACTAAAGCGTACACCATAGTGTATATGTAGCGAGGTCCTTACCGATTGAACTTTACCATTTGTACACTGATTTTTGACACGTGTTTGACACTTGCATTGTTGTCAAGTGTCAATTAGATGGGAAAACTATTTTAAATTCAAACTGTACAATAGGTTAATGTAACGTGGCAAAGTGTAAACGATAGTGTACACTGTAGTGTACATGTAGCAAGGTTCTTGTCGATTGAACTTTGCTATTTGTACACTGATTTTGGACCCATTGATTGACACCTTTATTGTAGTCAAGTGTCAATGGAATGGGAAAAACTGTTTGTAATTTAATCTATCCAACAGGGCAACGTCACTTGGCAAAGTGTGAACTAAAGTATACACCATAGTATACATGTAGTAAGGTGCTTACCGATTGAACTTTGCTATTTGCTATTTGTACACTGAATTTTGACACGTTGTTTGATACTTGGATTATTGTCAAGTGTCAATTGGATGGTAAAACTATTTGAAATTTAAATTGACCAATGGGGTTACATCACGTGGCAAAGTGTACAACATAGTGTACATGTAGTAAGGTTCTTACTGATTGAACTTTGCTATTTGTACAGTGATTTTTGATATGTTGTTTGACACTAGGATTGTTGTCAAGTGTTTGGCAAGTGTCAATTCAATGAGAAAACTGTTTGAAATATAAATTGTCCAACAGGGTAATGACAAGTGGTAAAGTGTAAACTAAAATGCACACCAGAGTGTACATGTCGCAAGGTTCTTACCGATTGAACTTTGCTACTTGTACAGTGATTTTTGACACGTTGTTTGACGATTACATTGTTGTCAAGTGTTAATTGGATGGGAAAACAATTGAAATTTAAACTGTCTAGTAGTGTAACGTCACGTGGCAAAGTGTAAACAAAAGCGTACACCCTAGTGTAATGTAGCAAGGTCCTTACCGATTGAACTTTGCTATTTGTACCCAAATTTTTGGCACGTTGTTTGACACTTGCATTGTTGTCAAGTGTCAATTGGATGGGAAAAATGTTCGAAATTTAAACTTTCCAACTGGGTAGTGTCATGTGGCAAAGGGTAAACTAAAGTGTAAACCATACTGTACATGTAGCAAGGTGCCTACCGATTGAATTTTGCTATTTGTACACTGATTTTTGACATGTTATTTGACACTTGATTATTGTCAATTTTCAATTGGATGGAAAAATTGTTTGAAATTTAAGCTGTCCAACAGGGTAATGTCATGTGACAAAATGTAAACTAAAGTGGGTATACCATAGTGTACATGTAGCAAGGTTCTTACTGATTGACCTTTGCTATTTGCACACTGATTTTGGACAGGTTGTTTGATACTTGCATTGTTTTCAATTGGATGGGACAACTGTTTGAAATTTAAATTGTCCAACAGGGTAATGTCACATGCCAAAGTGCAATCTAAAGTGTCCACCATATTGTACATCTAGCAAGGTTCTTACCGATTGAACTTTGCTATTTGTACACTAATTTTTGACATGTTGTTTGACGATTACATTGTTGTCGAGTGTTAATTGGATGGGAAAAATGTTTGAAATTTAAACTGTCCAACAGGATAACGTCACGTGGCAAAGTGTAAACAAAAGTGTACACCATAGTGTATGTAGCAAAGTCCTTACCATTTGAACTTTGCTCTTTGTAAACTGATTTTTGACACGTTGTTTGACACTTGTATTGTTGTCAAGTGTCAATTGGATGGGAACACTGTTTGAAATTTAAATAGTCGAACAGGTTAATGTCACGTGGTAAAGTGTAAACTAAAATTTACACCATAGTGTACATGTAGCAAGGTTCTTACCGATTGAACTTTGGTATTTGCACAATTATTTTTAACATGTTGTTTGACACTTACACTGTTGCCAAGTTTATGGTGAGTGTCAAGTGGATGAGAAAACTGTTTAAAATTTAAACTGTCCAAAAGGTATTGTCATGTGGTAATGTGTAAACTAAAGTGTATACCATAGTGTACATGTGGAATGGTTCATACTGATTGAACTTTGCTATTTGTACACTGATTTTTGATAAGTTGTTTAACACTTGCATTGTTGTCAAGCATCAATTGGACGAAAAAACTGTTTGAAATTTAAACTGTCTAACAAGGTAATGTCACATGCCAAAGTGCAACCTAAAGTGTCCACCATATTGTACATCTAGCAAGGTTCTTACCGATTAAACTTTGCTATTTGTACACTAATTTTTGACATGTTGTTTGACGATTACATTGTTGTCGAGTGTTAATTGGATGGGAAAAATGTTTGAAATTTAAACTGTCCAACAGGATAACGTCACGTGGCAAAGTGTAAACAAAAGTGTGCACCATAGTGTATGTAGCAAGGTCCTTACCATTTGAACTTTGCTCTTTGTAAACTGATTTTTGACACGTTGTTTGACACTTGTATTGTTGTCAAGTGTCAATTGGATGGGAACACTGTTTGAAATTTAAACAGTCCAACAGGTTAATGTCACGTAGTAAAGTGTAAACTGAAATTTACCTCATAGTGTACATGTAGCAAGGTTCTTACCGATTGAACTTTCCTATTTGTACACTGATTTTTGACACGTTGTTTGACACTTGCACTGTTGCCAAGTTTATGGAAAGTCTCAATTGGATGAGAAAACTGTTTAAAATTTAAACTATCCAATAAGTATTGCCATGTGGTAATGTGTAAACTAAAGTGTATACCATAGTGTACATGTGGAATGGTTCATACCGATTGAACTTTGCTATTTGTACACTGATTTTTGATAAGTTGTTTGACACTTACATTGATGTCAAGTGTCAATTGGATGGGAAAATTATTTGAAATTTAAACTGTCCAACATGGTAACGTTACGTGGCAAAGTGTAAACAAAAGTGTACACCATAGTGTAATGTAGCAAGGTCCTTACCGATTGAACTTTGCTATTTGTACACAAATTTTTGACAGGTTGTTTGACACTTGCATTTTGTCAAGTATCAATTGGATGAGAAAATTGTTTGAAATTTAAACAGTCCAACAGGGTAGTGTCACGTGGAAAAGGGTAAACTAAAGTTTGCACCATAGTGTACATGTAGCAAGGTGCTTACCGATTGAACTTTGCTATTTGTACACTGATTCTTGACAGGTTGTTTGACACTTACATTGTTGTCAATTGTCAATTGGATGAAAAAACTGGTTGAAATTTAAACTGTTCAATAGGGTAATGTCACGCTGCAAAGTGTAAACTAGAGTGGGTACACCATAGTGTACGTGTAGCAAGGTTCTTACCGATTGAACCTTTCTATTTGTACACTGATTTTCGATAGGTTGTTTGGCCCTTGCATTGTTGTCAATCATCAATTTGATGGAAGATCTATTTGAAATTTAAATTCTCCAATAGTGTAATGTCACGTGGCAAAGTGTCAACTAAACTGGGTACAGCATAGTGTACATGCAACAAGGTTATTACCAATTGAACTTTGCTATTTGTTCGCTAATTTCGGACACATTGTTTAACTCTTGCATTATTTTCAAGTGTCAATTAGATGGGAAAATTGTTTGAAATTTAAACTATTAAACAGGATAATGTTACGTGGCAAAGTGTACACCATAGTGTACATGTAGCAAGGTTCTTACGGATTGAACTTTACTATTTGTACACTGATTTTTGACACGTTGTTTGACACTTACATTGTTGTCAAGTGTCAATTGGATGGAAAAACTGCTTTTTGTACATTAATTTTTGACACATTGTTTGACACTTGCGTAGCTGTCAAGTGTCAATTGGATGGGACAACTGTCAAAAATTTAAACAGTACAACAGTGTAACGTCACGTGGCAAAGTGTAAACTAAAGTTTACAACATAGTGCACATGTAGCAACGTTCTTACGGATTGAACTTTGCTATTTGTATATTGATTTTCGACACGTTGTTTGACACTTGTATTGTTGTCAAGTGTGAATTAGATGGTAAAACTGTTTGAAATTTAAACTGTCCAATAGAGTAACGTCAGGTGGCAAAGTTTAAACCAAAGTGTGCACCATAGTGTACATGTACAAGGTTCTTATCTATTGAACTTTGCTATTTCTACACTGATTTTTGACACTTTGTTTGACACTTGCACTACTGTCAAGTTTATGTCAAGTGTCAATTGGATGGGAAAATTGTTTTAAATTTAAACTGTCAAACAGGGTAATGTCACGTGGCAAAGTGTAAACTAAAGTATATACCATAGTCTACATGTGGAATGGTTCATATTGATTGAACTTTGCTATTTGTACACTGATTTTTGATAAGTCGTTTGACACTAGCATTGTTGTCAAGTGTCAATTGGATGGGAAAACTATTTGAAATTAATACTATCCAACAGGGCAAATTGTAAACCAAAGTGTATACCATAGTGTACATGTGATGCCCCGAACTTAAGTTTCGAGTGTCACATACTAAACATAATAGCTTCTGCCTTTGGTACATGTAAATACTCTTAGATAGAAGTATTACATGTTAGAAACTTGTTTTCAACTTGGTAAAATGTCTCTCATAACTTTTTAATGGCCCGCAGAAGCGCATGTCGACAAGAAATTATACTTTACATATACGGACTCTGCATTGCCACGGTTAGTTGGGGCAGCAAGTTCGACTATTTTTATAAACTTCACCCCAACTCCATTTTCTATGAAATTTACGACATTAGAAAGATATTTTCAAGTAGTTTTCTAGGTTAAAATATAAAAGTTTCCAAGATCATATAATATGGGCGTTTTACTGAAAATAGTGAGGTATTGCACAGAAATTTCAGATTTAACCCTTCAACGTTTAAAAATTCATATCTCAGGCTAAAGACATCCAAATTGAGTGATTCTTGTGCTCATATTAAGACAACTCAATGAGGAATGCAGTAATATTTTCAGAGTCTGAAATGGACGTTTATGAGTAAAAAATAACGTGTTGAAGTTGACCCAAAAACTGTCCCGTTTCTACCTTTTGTCACTTGCAAGGAGAAGTTTTTTTAAAAAAAGTCTATTAACACAACATAGAAGATATAATTGCTTAATTTACTTCCGGTACCATATTACATCATGTCTCATACATGTTTTTATACAATACCATACGAAAACATATGGAAACCAGATGGACAAAACATGCAAAAACAAAACTTCGATGCAAAACAACCTTGTCCTTAACCCATCATCGATTATGCCGACTGACTTCCACCAACTCCGCAATTATGAATCTGAGAATTTAGTATAGAACACTATGAGTATAAAGAATACTCAGTAAGATACCATGCTTGGATTTTAACATGTTAATACTACACAAAAGAATGCAATCAAATACATACTTGCACATTCCGGCTTGCCGGTGCCCTTCGAACTTGTCCTAAGGCATAAATAGATATCTAACTTTGTGGACTTGTCCAACACATTCATATTATGGTTTTTCATGCATAGCTTAAGCATAAATATTACCATGAAATCATACCACTTAAGCATAGAAAGTATCTTACTATAAAACTTGAAGAAATCCTGGTTGAAAATGAATTGAGAAATGCTAGGCTGGTCCTCTTCTTCCCTCACGTCTGCCCTCTTATAAACAAGTGTTAAGTTGTTTTTCATGCAAGGGAAATAAAGGGCAGCAACACATCTATTTATAGGTGAGAAAAATGATAAATTTTGGGTGACTCTTCAACCAATTCTACACGTGGGCAGCATGCAAGAAAACCTTAACTTCAATTAAACACCTATGCATGCATTTAGCCACCACATGCTTAAGTTAAAACACCTCATGCATGCCTTAGCCACCACATGCTTAAGTTAAAACATCTCATGCATGCCTTAGCCACCACATGCTTAAGTTAAAACACCTCATGCTTAAATTGTTTCATCAATTTTCGGCCAAGTTGGAGAAACAATGTTTAACTTTAGTAATTAGGTGTAAAATGGACATTTATCCCAAACCCCTAATTAACAAATTATTTGGAAAAACTTTTAATAAATCAACCAATGCAAAATTTGGCAACCATAAATAATTTTTTGGTCATGCTAAATTTTGGAAAGTTAAATTGCTATTCTAAAAATTAAATGAGCACAAAATTTGGAATATTACAGTACATGTAGCATGGTTCATACCGATTGAAATTTGCTATTTCTACACTGATTTTTGACACATTGTTGTCAAGTGTCAATGGGATGGAAAAACTTCTATTTGAACATTGATTTTTGACACATTGTTTGACACTTACATTGTTGTCAAGTGCCTATTGGATGGGAAAACTGTTTGAAATTTAAACTGTCCAATAGGATAATGTCACGAGGCATAGTGTAAACTAAGGTGTTCATCATAGTATACATGTAGCAAGGTTCTTACCAATTGAACTTTGCTATTTGTACAATGATTTTTGACACGTTGTTTGACACTTGCATTATTGTCATATTTCAAATGGATGGGTAAACTATTTGAAATTTAAACAGTCCAATAGGATAATGTCACATGGCATAGTGTAAACTAATGTGTACACCACAGTGTACTTGTAGCAAGGTTCTTACCGATTGAACTTTGCAATTTGTACACCAATTTTTAACACTCTGTTTGACACTTGCATTGTTGTCAAGCGTTAATTGGATGGAAAAAGTGTTTGAAATTTGAACTATCCAATAGGGTAATGTCACGTAGTAAAGTGTAAACTAAAGTGTATACCATAGTCTACATGTAGCAAGGACCTTACCGATTGAACTTTGCTATTTGTACACTGATTTTCTACACGTTTGACACATGCATTGTTGTCAAGTGTCAATTCGATGGGAAAACTTTTTTAAATTTAAACTGTCCAATAGGATAATGTCACATGCCAAAGTGTAATCTAAAGTGTACACCATATTGTACATCTAGCGATATTCTTACCGATTGAACTTTGTTATTTGTACACAGATTTTTAACACGTTGTTAGACACTTACATTGTTGTCACGTGTCAATTGGATGATAAAACTGTTTAAAATACAAATTGTCCGACAAGGGAATGTCATATGGCAAAGTGTAAACTAAAGTGTACACTATAGTGTACATGTAGTAAGGTTCTTACCGATTGAACTTTGCTATTTGTACACTGATTTTTGACAAGTTGTTTAGTACTTGCATTGTTGTCGAGTGTCAATTGGATGTCAAAATTGCTTGAAAATTAAATTGTCTAACAGGGTAATATCACGTGGTAAAGTGTAAACTAAAGTGTACATGTAGCAAGGTCCTTACCGACTGAACTTTGCTATTTGTACACAAATTTATGTCACATTGGTTCTTACCGATTGAACTTTGCTATTTGTACATTGATTTTGACACATTGTTTGGCACTTTCATTGTTGTCAAGTGTGAATTGGATTGAAAAATTGTTTGAAATTTAAACTGTCCAATAGGGTAATGTCATGTGGCCTAGTGTAAACTAAAGTGTACACCATAGTATACATGTAGCAAGGTTCTTACCAATTGAACTTTGCTATTTGTACAATGATTTTTGACATGTTGTTTGACACTTGCATTATTGTCATATGTCAAATGGATGGGAAAAATATTTAAAGTTTAAACTGTCCAATAGGAAAATGTCACGTGGCATAGTGTAAACTAAAATTGCACACCACAGTGCACTTGTAGCTAGGTTCTTACTGATTGAACTTTGCTATTTGTACACCAATTTTTGACACTATGTTTGACACTTGTACTGTTGTCAAGCATCAATTGGATGGGAAAACAGTTTGAAATTTGAACTCTCCAATAGGGTAATGTCACGTGGCAAAGTGTAAAGTAAAGTGTACACCATAGTCTACATGTAGCAAGGACCTTACCGATTGAACTTTGCTATTTGTACACTGATTTTCGACACGTTGTTTGACACATGCATTGTTGTCTAGTGTCAATTGGATTGGAAAATTGTTTGAAATTTAAACTGTCCAACAGGGTAATGTCACATGACAAAGTGTAATCTGAAGTGTACACCATATTGTACGTCTAGTAAGGTTCCTACCGATTGAACTTTGCTATTTGTACACTAATTTTTAACACGTTGTTTGACACATGCATTGTTGTCACGTGTCAATTGGATGATAAAACTGTTTGAAATTTAAATTGTCCGACAAGGTAATGTCACGAAGCAAAGTATAAACTAAACTGTACACTATAGTGTATATGTAGCATGGTTCTTACCGATTGAACTTTACCATTTGTACACTGATTTTTAACACGTTGTTTGACACTTGCATTGTATCAAGTGTCAATTGGATGGGAAAACTATATGTAATTCAAACTGTACAACAGGGTAATGTCATGTGGCTAAGTGTAAACTAAAGTGTAGACCATAGTGTACATGTAGCAAGGTTCTTACAGATTGAACTTTGCTATTTGTACACTGATTTTGACACTAGCACTGTAGTCAAGTGTCAATTGGATGGGAAAAATCGTTTGAAATTTAAACTGTCCAACATGGTAATGTCACGTGGAAAAGTGTACACTAAAGCATACACCATAGTGTACATGTGGCAAGGTCCTTACCGATCGAACTTTACCGTTTGTACACTGATTTTTGACACGTGTTTGACACTTGCATTATTGTCAAGTGTCAATTGGATGGGAAAACTGTTTGAAATTCAAACTGTACAATAGGTTAATGTCACGTGGCAAAGTGTAAACTATAGTGTACATGTACCAAGGTTCTTGCTGATTGAACTTTGCTATTTGTACACTAATTTTGGACAAATTGTTTGACACCTGTATTGTAGTCAAGTGCTAATGGGATGGGAAAAACCGTTTGAAATTTAAACTGTCTAACTGGATAATGTCACGCAGCAAAGAGTGAACTAAAGTGTACACCATAGTGTGCATGTAGCAAGGTGCTTATCGATTGAACTTTGTAATTTGTACACTGAATTTTGACACGTTGTTTAACACTTGCATTGTTGTCAAGTGTCAATAGGATGGTAAAACTATTTGAAATTTAAATTGACCAACGGGGTAACGTCACGTGGCAAAGTGTAAACTAAAGTGTACACTATAGTGTACACGTAGCAAGGATCTCACCAATTGAACTTTGCTATTTGTACACTGATTTCTGACATGTTGTTTGACGCTTACATTGTTGTCAAGTGTCAATTCGATGGGAAAACTGTTTGAAATTTTAACCGTCCAACTAGGCAATGTCACGTGGCAAAGTGTAAACTAAAGTGTACATGCAGCAATGTTCTTACCAAATGAACATTACTATTTGTAAACTGATTTTTGACACGTTGTTTTACACTTGCATTGTTGTCAAGTGTCAATTGGATGGTAAAACTATTTGAAATTTAAACTGTCCAACAGGGTAATGTCACGTGGCAAAGGGTAACTAAAGTAGCAAGGTTCTTACCATTTAAACTTCGCTATTTGAACACTAATTTTTGATACGTTGTTTGACACTTGCATTGTTGTCAAGTGTCAATTGGATGGGAAAATTGTTTGAAATTTAAACTGTCCAACAGGCTAATGTCATGTGGAAAAGTGTAAACTAAAGTGTACACCATAGTGTACATGTAGCAAGTTTCTTACCGATTGAACATTGCTATTTGTACACTGATTTTTGACATGCTATTTGACACTAGCATCGTTGTTAAGTGTCAATTAGATGGGAAAACTGTTTGAAATTTAAATTGTCCAACAGGGTAATGTCACGTGGCAAAGTGAAAACTAAATTGTATACCATAGTGTACAATTGGATGGGAAATTTAAACTGTCCAATTGGGTAATGTCACGTGGCAATGTGTAAACTAAAGTGCTCACCATAGTGTACATGTAGCAAGGTCCGCAACAATTGAACTTTGCTATTTGTATATTGATTTTCGACACATTGTTTGACACTTGCATTATTTTCAAGTGTCAATTAAATCAGAAAACTTTTAAAAATTTAAATTGTCCAACATGGTAATGTCTCGTGGCAAAGTGTAAACTACAGTGTACACCATCGTGTACATGTAGCAAGGCTCTTACTGATTGAACTTTGCTATTTGTACACTAATTTTTGATACGTTTAACACTTGTATTATTATCAAGTGTCAATTGGATGATAAAACTGTTTAAAATTTAAATTGTCTAATAGGGTAATATCACGTGGCAAAGTATAAACTAAACTGTACACCATAATGTACATGTAGCATAGGTCTTATCGATTGAACTTTGCCATTTGTACACAGATTTTTAACATGTTGTTTGACACTTGCATTGTGTCAAGTGTCAATTGGATGGGAAAACTGTTTGAAATTCAAACTGTACAACAGGGGAATGTCATGTGGCTAAGCGTAAACTAAAGTGTACACTTTAGTGTACATGTAGCAAGGTTCTTACCGATTGAACTTTGCAATTTGTACACTGATTTTGGACATGTTGTTTGACACCAGCATTGTAGTCAAGTGTCAATTGGATGGGAAAAATTGTTTGAAGACACATTGTTTGACACTTGCATTATTGTCAAGTGACAATTGGATGGGAAAATTGTTTTAAATTTATACCATCCAACAGGGTAATGTCGAATGGCAAAGTGAATACTAAAGTGTACACCATAGTGTACATGTAGCAAGGTACTTACCGATTGAACTTTGCTATTTCTAAACTTATTTTTGACATGTTGTTTGATACTTGCATTGTTGTCAAGTGACAATTGGATGGGAAACCTGTTTGAAATTTAAACTATCCAACAGGGTAATGTCACGTGGTAAAGTGTAAACTAAAATGTTCACCATAGTGTACATGTAGCAAGGTCCTTAAGGATTGAACTTTGCTATTTGTAAACTGATTTTTTATGCGATGTTTAACACTTGCATTGTTGTCTAGTGACAATTGGATGGGAAAACTATTTCAAATTTAAACTGTCCACCAGGGAAATGTCACGAGGCATTGTGTAAACTAATGTGTACACCATAGTGTACATGTAGCAAGGTCTTCACCGATTGAACTTTACTATATGTAAACTGATTTTTGACATGTTGTTTGGCACTTGCATTGTTGTCAAGTGACAATTGGTTGGGAAAACTTACCGGTTGAACTTTACTATATGTAGACTGATTTTTGACCCTTTGTTTAAAACTTGCATTGTTGTCAAGTGTTAATTGGAGGGGAAAATTGTTTGAAATATAAATTGTCCAACAGGGTCATGTCATATAGCAAAGTGTAAACTAAAGTGTACACCATAGTGTCCATGTAGCAAGTTTCTTACCGATTGAAGTTTGCTATTTGTACACTAATTTTTTACACGTTGTTTGGCACTGGCATTGTTGTCATGTGTCAATCGGATGGGAAAACTATTTGACATTTAAACTTTCCAACAAGGTAATGTCACGTGGCAAAGTGTAAACTAAAGTGGGGATACAATAGTGTACCTGTAGCAAGGTCCTTACCGATTGAACTTTGCTATTTGTACACTGATTTTTGACACGTTATTTGACATTTGCATTGTTGCCAAGTATCAATTGGACAGGAAAACTATTTGAAATTTTAATTGCCCAATAGGGTAATGTCATGTGGCAAAGTGTAAATTAAACTGTACACCATAGTGTATATATAGTAAGCTCCTTACCGATTGAACTTTACTATATGTAAATAGATTTATGACACCTGCATTGTTGTCAAGTGAAAATTGGCTGGAAAAATGTATGAAATTTAAACTGTCCAATAGCGTAACGTCACGTGGCAAAGTGTAAACCAAAGTGTAAACCATAGTGTATATGTAGCAAGGTCCTTACCAATTGAACTTTGCTATTTATAAACTGATTTTTGACACATTGTTTGACACTTGTATTGTTGTCAAGTGACAATTGGATGGAAAAACTGTTTGAAATTTAAACTGTCCAACAGGGTAATGTCACGTGGCAAAGTGTAAACTAAAGTGTCCACCGTAGTGTATATGTAGCAAGGCTAAAGTGTACACCATAGTGTACAAGTAGCAAGGTCCTTATCGATTGAACTTTGCTATTTATAAACTGATTTTTGACACGTTGTACCATAGTGTACATGTAGTCCCATAGTGTACAAGTAGCAAGGTCCTTATCGATTGAACTTTGCTATTTATAAACTGATTTTTGACACGTTGTACCATAGTGTACATGTAGTCCCATAGTGTACAAGTAGCAAGGTCCTTATCGATTGAACTTTGCTATTTATAAACTGATTTTTGACACGTTGTACCATAGTGTACATGTAGTCCCATAGTGTACAAGTAGCAAGGTCCTTATCGATTGAACTTTGCTATTTATAAACTGATTTTTGACACGTTGTACCATAGTGTACATGTAGTCCCATAGTGTACAAGTAGCAAGGTCCTTATCGATTGAACTTTGCTATTTATAAACTGATTTTTGACACGTTGTACCATAGTGTACATGTAGTCCCATAGTGTACAAGTAGCAAGGTCCTTATCGATTGAACTTTGCTATTTATAAACTGATTTTTGACACGTTGTACCATAGTGTACATGTAGTCCCATAGTGTACAAGTAGCAAGGTCCTTATCGATTGAACTTTGCTATTTATAAACTGATTTTTGACACGTTGTACCATAGTGTACATGTAGTCCCATAGTGTACAAGTAGCAAGGTCCTTATCGATTGAACTTTGCTATTTATAAACTGATTTTTGACACGTTGTACCATAGTGTACATGTAGTCCCATAGTGTACAAGTAGCAAGGTCCTTATCGATTGAACTTTGCTATTTATAAACTGATTTTTGACACGTTGTACCATAGTGTACATGTAGTCCCATAGTGTACAAGTAGCAAGGTCCTTATCGATTGAACTTTGCTATTTATAAACTGATTTTTGACACGTTGTACCATAGTGTACATGTAGTCCCATAGTGTACAAGTAGCAAGGTCCTTATCGATTGAACTTTGCTATTTATAAACTGATTTTTGACACGTTGTACCATAGTGTACATGTAGTCCCATAGTGTACAAGTAGCAAGGTCCTTATCGATTGAACTTTGCTATTTATAAACTGATTTTTGACACGTTGTACCATAGTGTACATGTAGTCCCATAGTGTACAAGTAGCAAGGTCCTTATCGATTGAACTTTGCTATTTATAAACTGATTTTTGACACGTTGTACCATAGTGTACATGTAGTCCCATAGTGTACAAGTAGCAAGGTCCTTATCGATTGAACTTTGCTATTTATAAACTGATTTTTGACACGTTGTACCATAGTGTACATGTAGTCCCATAGTGTACAAGTAGCAAGGTCCTTATCGATTGAACTTTGCTATTTATAAACTGATTTTTGACACGTTGTTTGACACTTGCATTATTGTCAAGTGACAATTGGATGGAAAAACAGTTTGAAATTTAAACTGTCCAACAGGGTAATGTCACGTGGCAAAGCATAAAATAAGGTGTACACCATAGTGTACATGTAGCAAGGTCCTTGCGGATTGAACTTTACTATTTGTAAGCTAATTTTTGCCGCGATGTTTAACACTTGGATTGTTGTCAAGTGACAATTGGATGGGAAAATTGTTTCAAATTTAAACTGTCCACCAGGAAAATGTTAAGAGGCAATGTGCAAACTAGTGAATACACCGTAGTGTACATGCAGCGTGGTCCTTACCGAATGAACTTTACTATATGTAAACTGATTTTTGACACATTGTTTGAAACTTGCATTGTTATCAAGTGACAATTGGTTGGGAAAATAGTTTAAAATTTAAACTATCCAATAGGGTAATGTCAGATGGCGAAGTGTATACTAAAGTGTACACCATAGTGTACATGTAGCATGGTTCTTACCAATAGAATTTTGCTGTTTGTGCACTAATTTTTGACACGTTGTTTGACACTTGCACTGTTGTCAAGTGTCAATTAGATGGAAAAACTTTTTGAAATTTAAACTGTCCAACAGGGTAATGTCACGTGGCAAAGTGTAAACTAAAGTGTACACCAGAGTGTACATGTAGTAAGGTCCTTACCGATTGAACTTTGCTATTTATAAACTAATTTTTAACACGTTGTTTGACTCTTGCATTGTTGTCAAGTGATAATTGGATGGGAAAACTATTAGAAATTTAGACTGTCCAATAGGGTATTGTCACGTGGCAAAGTGTAAACTAAAGTGTACACCATAGTGTACATGTAGCAAGGTCCTTACCGATTGAACTTTGCTATTTATAAACTGATTTTTGACAGGTTGTTTGACACTTGTATTGTTGTCAAGTGACAATTGGATGGAAAAACTGTTTGAAATTTAAACTGTCCAACAGGGTAATGTCAACTGGCAAAGTATAAACTAAAGTGTACACCGTAGTGTATATGTAGCAAGGTCCTTACTGATTGAAATTTGCTATTTGTAAATTGATTTTTGACACATTTTTTGACACTTCCATTGTTGTCAAGTGACAATCGGTTGAGAAAACCGTTTGAAATTTAAACTTTCCTATAGGGTAATGTCACGTGGCAAAGTGTAAACTAAAGTGTACACCATAATGTACAAGTAGCAAGGTCCTTATTGATTGAACTTTGCTATTTGTAAACTAACTTTTGACACTTTGTTTGACACTTGTATTGTTGTCAAGTAAAAATTGGATGGAAAAACTGTTTGAAATTTAAACTGTCCAATAGGGTAATGTCAAGTGGCAAAGTGTAAACTAAAGTGTACACCGTAGTGTATATGTAGCAAGGTCCTTACTGATTGAAATTTGCTATTTGTAAATTGATTTTTGACAAGTTTTTTGACACTTCCATTGTTGTCAAGTGACAATTGGTTGAGAAAACTGTTTGAAATTTAAACTTTCCAATAGGGTAATGTCACGTGGCAAAGTGTAAACTAAAGTGTACACCATAGTGTACAAGTAGCAAGGTCCTTATCGATTGAACTTTGCTATTTGTAAACTGACTTTTGACACTTTGTTTGACACTTGCATTATTGTCAAGTGACAATTGGATGGAAAAACAGTTTGAAATTTAAACTGTCCAACAGGGTAATGTCACGTGGTAACGCATAAACTAAAGTGTACACCATAGTGTACATGTAGCAAGGTCCTTGCGGATTGAACTTTACTATTTGTAAACTGATTTTTTTCGCGACGTTTAACACTTGCATTGTTGTAAAGTTACATTTGGATGGGAAAATTGTTTCAAATTTATGTTAAGAGGCAATGTGCAAACTAGTGAATACACCATAGTGTACATGCAGCGTGGTCCTTACCGATTGAACTTTACTCTATGTAAACTGATTTTTGACACGTTGTTTGACACTTGCATTGTTATCAAGTGACAATTGGATGGGAATATAGTTTAAAATTAAAACTATCCAATAGGGTAATGTCAGATGGCGAAGTGTATACTAAAGTGTACACCATAGTGTACATGTAGCCTAGTTCTTACCGATAGAATTTTGCTGTTTGTGCACTAATTTTTGACACGTTGTTTGAACTCGCATTGTTGTCAAGTGTCAATTAGATGGAAAAACTGTTTGAAGTTTAAACTGTCCAACAGGTTAATGTCACGTGGCAAAGTGTAAACTAAAGTGTACACCATAGTGTACATGTAGTAAGGTCCTTACCGATTGAACTTTGCGATTTATAAACTAATTTTTAACACGTTGTTTGACTCTTGCATTGTTGTCAAGTGATAATTAGATGGGAAAACTATTTGAAATTTAGACTGTCCAATATGGTATTGTCACGTGGCAAAGTGTAAACTAAAGTGTACACCATAGTGTACATGTAGCAAGGTCCTTACCGATTGAACTTTGCTATTTATAAAATATTTTTTGACACGTTGTTTGACACTTGTATTGTTGTCAAGTGACAATTGGATGTAAAAACTATTTGAAATTTAAACTGTCCAACAGGGTAATGTCAAGTGGCAAAGTGTAAACTAAAGTGTACACCGTAGTGTATATGTAGCAAGGTCCTTACAGATTGAAATTTGCTATTTGTAAATTGATTTTTGACACATTTTTTGACACTTCCATTGTTGTCAAGTGACAATTGGTTGAGAAAACTGTTTGAAATTTAAACTTTCCAATAGGGTAATGTCACGTGGCAAAGTGTAAACTAAAGTGTACACCATAGTGTACAAGTAGCAAGGTCCTTATCGATTGAACTTTGCTATATGTAAACTGTCTTTTGACACTTTGTTTGACACTTGCATTATTGTCAAGTGACAATTGGATGGAAAAACAGTTTGAAATTTAAACTGTCCAACAGGGTAATGTCACGTGGCAGAGCATAAACTAAAGTGTACACCATAGTGTACATGTAGCAAGGTCCTTGCGGATTGAACTTTACTATTTGTAAGCTGATTTTTGTCGCGATGTTTAACACTTGGATTGTTGTCAAGTGACAATTGGATGGGAAAACTGTTTCAAATTTAAACTGTCCACCAGGAAAATGTTAAGAGGCAATGTGCAAACTAGTGAATACACCATAGTGTACATGCAGCATGGTCCTTACCGATTGAACTTTACTATATGTAAACTGATTTTTGACACATTGTTTGAAACTTGCATTGTTATCAAGTGACAATTGGATGGGAAAATAGTTTAAAATTTAACTTTTCCATGTAACATTACCCTGTCGGACAATTTAAATTTCAAATAGTTTTTCCATCCAATTGTCACTTGACAACAATGCATATGTCAAACAAGACGACAAAAATCAGTTTACAAATAGCAAAGTTCTATCGGTAAGGACCTTACTACATGTACACTATGGTGTACACATAAGTTTATATATTGCCACGTGACATTACCCTATTGGACAATTTAAATTTCAAACAATTTTCCGATCCAATTGACACATGATAGCAACGCAAATGTCAAACAACGTGTCAAAAATCAGCGTACAAATAGCAAAGTTCAATCGGTAAGGACCTCGCTACATGTACACTACGGTGTACACCATAGTTTACACTTTGCCACATGATATTACCCTGTTGGAAAGTTTAAATTTCAAATAGTTTCCCATCAAATTGTCACTTCACAACAATGCTAGTGTCAAACAACATGTCAAAAATAAGTTTACAAATAGCAAAGTTCAATCGATAAGGACCTTACTACATGTAAACTACGGTGCACACTTTACTTTACACTTTGCCAAGTGACATTACCCTGTTGGACAATTTAAATTTCAAACAGTTTTCCCATCCAGCTGTCAAATGGCAACAATGCAAGTGTCAAACAACGTGTCAGAAATCAGTTTACAAATATGAATGTTCAATCCATAAGGACCTTGCTACATGTACACTATGGTGTACATTTAGTTTACACTTTGCCACATGACATTATCCTATTGGACAGTTTAAATTTCAAATAGTTTTCCCACCCAATTGTCACTTGACAACAATGCATGTGTCAAACAACGTGTCAAAAATAAGTTTACAAATAGCAAAGTTCAATCGGTAAGGTCCTTATTACATGTACACTATGGTGTACACTTTAGTTTACACATTACCATGTGACATTACCCTATTGGACAGTTTAAATTTCAAATCGTTTTTCTATCCAATTGACACTTGACAACAACACAAATGTCAAACAACGTGTCAAAAATCAGCGAGCAAATAGCAAAGTTCAATCAATAAGGACCTTGCTACATGTACACTACGGTGTACACTTTATTTCACACTTTGCCACGTGACTTTACCCTATTAGACAGTTTAAATTTCAAATAGTTTTTCCATCCAATTGTAACTTGACAACAATGCATATGTCAAACAATATGTCAAAAATCAGTTTACAAATAGCAAAGTTCACTCGGTAAGGACCTTGCTTCACCTCCACTACGGTGTACACTTTGCCACATGCATTACCCTTTTGGACAGTTTAAATTTTAAACAGTTTTCCCATCCATTTGTCACTTGACAACAATGCAAGTGTCAAACAACATGTCAAAAATTAGTTTACAAATAGTAAAGTTCAATTGGTAAGGACCTTGCTCCATGTACACTATGGTTTACACTTTGCCACGTGGCATTACCTTGTTAAACAGTTTAAATTTCAAACATCTTTCTAGCCAATTTTCACTTGACAACAATGCAAGTGTCAAAAATCTGTTTACATATAGTAAAGTTCAATCGGAAACGACCTTACTAAATATACAATACGGTATACACTTTAGTTTACACTTTACCACGTGACATTACCCTATTGGACACTTTAAATTTCAAATAGTTTTTCCTATCCAATTGACACTTGACAACAATGTAAATGTCAAACAACGTGTCAAAAATCAGTGTACAAATAGCAAAGTTCAATCGGTAAGGACCTCGCTACATGTACACTGTGGTGTACACTTAAGTTTACACTTTACCATGTGACATTACCCTATTGGATAGTTTAAATATCAAACAATTTCCCATTCAATTGTCACTTGACAACAATGCAAACGTCAAACAACGTCTCAAAAATCAGTTTACAACTAGCAAAGTTTAATCGGCAAGGACCTTGCTACATATACACTATGGTGTACACCATGGTTTACACTTTTCCACGTAACATTACCCTATCAGACAATTTAAATTTCAAATAGTTTTCCCATCCAATTGTCACTTGACAATAATGCATGTGTCCAACAACATGTCAAAAATCAGTTTACAAATAGCAAAGTTCTATCGGTAAGGACCTTACTACATGTACACTATGGTGTACACATAAGTTTATATATTGCCATGTGACATTACCCTATTGGACAATTTAAATTTCAAACAATTTTTCGATCCAATTGGCACATGACAGCAATGTAAATGTCAAAAAATGTGTCAAAAATCAGCATACAAATAGCAATGTTCAATCGGTAAGGACCTTGCTACATGTACACTACGGTGTACACCATAGTTTACACTTTGCCACATGATATTACCCTATTGGAAAGTTTAAATCTCAAATAGTTTTCCCATCAAATTGTCACTTCACAACAATTCTAGTTTCAAACAACGTGTCAAAAATAAGTTTGCAAATAGCAAAGTTCAATCGATAAGGACCTTACCACATGTAAACTACGGTGCACACTTTAGTTTACACTTTGCCAAGTGACATTACCCTGTTGGACAATTTAAATTTCAAACAGTTTTCCCATCCAACTGTCAAATGACAACAATGCAAGTGTCAAACAACGTATCAAAAATCAGTTTACAAATAGGAAAGTTCAATCCGTAAGGACCTTGCTACATGTCCACTATGGTGTACACTCTAGTTTACATTTTGCCACATGACATTATCCTATTGGACAATTTAAATTTCAAATAGTTTTCCTGTCCAATTGCCACTTGACAACAATGTATGTGTCAAACAACGTGTCAAAAATAAGTTTACAAACAGCAAAGTTCAATCGGTAAGGACCTTCCTACATGTACACTATGGTGTACACTTTGGTTTACACATTGCCATGTGACATTACTCTATTGGACAGTTTAAATTTCAAATAGTTTTTCTATCCAATTGACACTTGAAAACAACGCAAATGTCAAACAACGTGTTAAAAATCAGCGTGCAAATAGCAAAACTCAATCAATAAGGACCTTGCTACATGTACACTACGGTGTACACTTTAGTTCACACTTTGCCACGTGACTTTGCCCTATTGGACAGTTTAAATTTCAAACAGTTTTTCCATCCAATTGTCACTTGACAACAATGCATATGTCAAACAACGCGTCAAAAATCAGTTTACAAATAGCAAAGTTCACTCGGTACGGACCTTGCTTCACCTCCACTACGGTGTACACTTTGCCATGTGCATTACCCTTTTGGACAGTTTAAATTTCTAACAATTTTCCCATACATTTGTCACTTGACAACAATGCAAGTGTCAAACAACATGTCAAAAATCAGTTTACAAATAGCAAAGTTCACTCGGTAAGGACCTTGCTTCACCTCCACTATGGTGTACACTTTGCCACGTGCATTACCCTTTTGGACAGTTTAAATTTTAAATAGTTTTCCCATCCATTTGTCACTTGACAACAATGCAAATGTCAAACAACATGCCAAAAATTAGTTTACAAATAGTAAAGTTCAATCGGTAAGGACCTTGCTCCATGTACACTATGATTTACACTTTGCCACGTTACATTACCTTGATGAACAATTTAAATTTCAAACATTTTTCCAGCCAATTTTCACTTGACAACAATGCAAGAGTCAAAAATCTATTTACTTATAGTAAAGTTCAATCGGAAACGACCTTACTAAATATACACTACGGTGCACACTTTAGTTTACACTTTACTACGTGACATTACCCTATTGGACACTTTAAATTTCAAATAGTTTTTCCTATCCAATTGACACTTGACAACAATGTAAATGTCAAACAACGTGTCAAAAATCAGTATACAAATAGCAAAGTTCAATCGGTAAGGACCTTGCTACATGTACACTATGGTGTACACTTGAGTTTACACTTTACCACGTGACATTACCCTATTGGATAGTTTAAATATCAAATAGTTTCCCATCCAATTGTCACTTGACAACAATGCAAGTGTCAAACAACGTGTCAAAAATCAGTTTACAACTAGCAAAGTTCAATCGGTAAGGACCTTGCTACATGTACACTATGGTGTACACCTTGGTTTACACTTTTCCACGTAACATTACCCTATCAGACAATTTAAATTTCGAATAATTTTCCCATCCAATTGTCACTTGACAACAATGCATGTGCCCAACAACATGTCAAAAATCAGTTTATAAATAACAAAGTTCTATCGGTAAGGACCTTACTACATGTACACTATGGTGTACACATAAGTTTATATATTGCCACGTGACATTACCCTATTGGACAATTTAAATTTCAAACAATTTTTCGATCCAATTGGCACATGACAGCAACGTAAATGTCAAAAAATGTTTCAAAAATCAGCATACGAATAGCAAAGTTCAATCGGTAAGGACCTTGCTACATGTACACTACGGTGTACACCATAGTTTACACTTTGCCACATGATATTACCCTGTTGGAAAGTTTAAATCTCAAATAGTTTTCCCATCAAATTGTCACTTCACAACAATGCTAGTGTCAAACAACGTGTCAAAAATAAGTTAACAAATAGCAAAGTTCAATCGATAAGGACCTTCCTACATGTAAACTACGGTGCACACTTTAGTTTACACTTTGCCAAGTGACATTACCCTGTTGGACAATTTAAATTTCAAACAGTTTTCCCATCCAACTATCAAATGATAACAATGCAAGTGTCAAACAACGTGTCAAAATTCAGTTTACAAATAGCAAAGTTCAATCCGTAAGGACCTTGCTACATGTACACTATGGTGTACACTCTAGTTTACAATTTGCCACGTGACATTATCCTATTGGACAGTTTAAATTTCAAATAGTTTTCCCATCCAATTGCCACTTGACAACAATGCATGTGTCAAACAACGTGTCAAAAATAAGTTTACAAATAGCAAAGTTCAATCGGTGAGGACCTTACTACATGTACACTATGGTGTACACTTTAGTTTACACATTGCCATATGACATTACCCTATTGGACAGTTTAAATTTCAAATAGTTTTTCTATCCAATTGACACTTGACAACGACGCAAATGTCGAACAACGTGTTAAAAATCATCGTGCAAATAGCAAAATTCAATCAATAAGGACCTTGCTACATGTACACTACGGTGTACACTTTAGTTCACACTTTGCCACGTGTCTTTACCCTATTGGACAGTTTAAATTTCAAACAGTTTTTCCATCCAATTGTCACTTGACAACAATGCATATGTCAAACAACGTGTCAAAAATCAGTTTACAAATAGCAAAGTTCACTCGATAAGGACCTTGCTTTACCTCCACTACGGTGTACACTTTGCCACGTGCATTACCCTTTTGGACAGTTTAAATTTCAAACAGTTTTCCCATACATTTGTCACTTGACAACAATGCAAGTGTCAAACAACATGTCAAAAATTAGTTTACAAATAGTAAAGTTCAATCGGTAAGGACCTTGCTCCATGTACACTATGGTTTACACTTTAGTTTACACTTTGCCACGTGACATTACCCAGTTGGACAGTTTAAATTTCAATCATTTTTCCAGCAAATTTTCACTTGACAACAATGCAAGTGTCAAAAATTTGTTTACATATAGTAAAGTTCAATCAGAAATGACCTTACTAAATATACACTACGGTGTACATTTTAGTTTACACTTTACCACATGACATTACCCTATTGGACAATTTAAATTTGAAATAGTTTTTCCTATCCGATTAACACTTGACAACAATGCAAATATCGAACAACGTGTCAAAAATCAGTGTACAAATAGCAAAGTTCAATCGGAAAGGACCTTGCTAAATGTACACTGTGGTGTATACTTGAGTTTGCACTTTACCCCGTGACATTACCCTATTGGACAGTTTAAATATCAAACAATTTCCAATCCAATTGTCACTTGACAACAATGCAAGTGTCAAACAACGTCTCAAAAATCAGTTTACAAATAGCAAAGTTCAATCGGTAAGGACTTTACTACATGTACACTACGGTGTACACTTTGGTTTACACTTTTCCACATGACATTACCTTGTCGGACAATTTAAATTTCAAATATTTTTCCCATCCAATTGTCACTTGACAACAATGCATGTGTCAAACAACATGTTAAAAATCAGTTTACAAATAGCAAAGTTCTATCGATAAGGACCTTACTACATGTACACTATGGTGTACACTTAAGTTTACACATTGCCACGTGACATTACCCTATTGGACAGTTTAAATTTCAAACAATTTTCCAATTCAATTGACACATGGCAACAATGCAAATGTCAAACAACGTGTCAAAAATCAACGTACAAATAGCAAAGTTCAATCGGTAAGGACCTTACTACATGTACACTATGGTGTACACTTTAGTTTACACTTTGCCACATGATATTACCCTGTTGGAAAGTTTAAATTTCAAATAGTTTTCCCATCAAATTGTCACTTCACAACAATGCTAGTATCAAACAACGTGTCTAAAATAAGTTTACAAATAGCAAAGTCCAATCGGTAAGGGCCTTGCTATATGTAAACTACGGTGCACACTTTAGTTTACACTTTGCCAAGTGACATTATCCTATTGGACAATTTAAACTTCAAACAGTTTTCCCATCCAACTGTCAAATGACAACAATGCAAGTGTCAAACAACGTGTCAAAAATCAGTTTATAAATAGCAAAGTTCACTCAGTAAGGACCTTGCTTCACGTCCACTATGGTGTACACTTTACTTTACACTTTGCCACGTGCATTACCCTATTGGACAGTTTAAATTTCAAATAGTTTTCCCATTTGTTTGTCACTTGACAACAATACAAGTGTCAAACAACATGTCAAAAATTAGTTTACAAATAGCAAAGTTCAATCGGTAAGGACTTTGCTCCATGTACACAATGGTTTACACTTTAGTTTACACTTTGCCACATGACATTACCTTGTTGAACAGTTTAAATTTCAAATATTTTTCCAGCCAATTTTCACTTGACAGCAATGCAAGTGTCAAAAATCAGTTTACATATAGTAAAGTTCAATCGGTAACGACCTTACTAAATATACACTATGGTGTACACTTTAGTTTACACTTTACCACATGACATTACCCTATTGGACATTTTAAATTTCAAATAGTTTTCCCATCCAATTGTCACTTGACAACAATGCATGTGTCGAACACCATGTCAAAAATTAGTTTAGAAATAGCAAAGTTCGATTGGTAAGGACCTTGCTACATGTACGCTATGGTGTACAATTTAGTTTCTACATTGCCATGTGACATTACCCTATTGGAAAGTTTAAATTTCAAACAGTTTTACTATCCAATTGATACTTGACAACAATACAAATGTTAAACAACATGTCAAAAATCAGTTTACAAATAGTAAAGTTCAATCGGTAAGGACCTAGCTACATGTACACTATGGTGACACTTTAGTTTACACTTTATCACGTGACATTACCCTATTGGACAGTTTAAATTTCAAATTGTTTTCCCATCCAATTGTCACTTGACAATAATGGACGTGTCAAACAACGTGTCAAAAATAAGTTTACAAATAGCAAAGCTCAATCTGTGAGGACCTTGCTACATGTACATTATGGTGTATACTTTAGTTTACACTCTGCCACATGAAATTACCCTGTTGGACAGTTTAAATTTCATATAGTTTCCCATCCAAGTGTCAATTGACAATGATGCTAGTGTCAAACAACGTGTCAAAAATAAGTTAACAAATAGCAAAGTTCAATCGGTAAGGACCTTGCTACATGTACACTATGGCTTACACTTTAGTTTACACTTTGCCACGTGACATTACCTTCTTGGACAGTTTAAATATCCAACATTTTTCCAGGTAATTTTCACTTGACAACAATGGAAGTGTCCAAAATTAGTTTACATATAGTAAAGTTTAATTGGTAAGGACCTTACTAAACCTACACTATGGTGTACACTTTAGTTTACACTTTACCACGTTACAGTACCCTATTGAACAGTTTAAATTTCAAACAATTTTCCCATCCAATTGTCACTTGACAACAATGTAAGAGTCAAACAACGTGCCAAAAATTAGTTTACCAATAGCAAATTTAAATCGGTAAGGACTTTGCTACATGTACACTATGGTGCACGCTTTAGTTTACACTTTGCCCCGTGACATTACCCTGTTGGACAGTTTAAATTTCAAGCAGTTTTCCCATCCAATTGTCACTTGACAACAATGCAAGTGTCAAACAATGTGTCAAAAATTAGTTTATAAATAGCAAAGTTCAATTGGTAAGGACCTTGCTACATGTACACTATGGTTCACACTTTGCCACGTGACATTACCCTGTTGAACAGTTTAAATTTTAGACATTTTTCCAGCCAATTTTCACTTGACAACAATGCAAGTGTCAAAAATCAGTTTACATATGGTAAAGTTCAATCTGGAAGGACCTTACTAAATATACACTATGGTGTACACTTTAGTTTACACTTTACCACGTGACATTACCATATTGGACAATTTAAATTTCAAACACTTTTCCTATCCAATTGACACTTGACAACAATGCAAGTGTCAAACAACGCATCAAAAATCAATGTGCAAATAGCAAAGTTCAATCGGTAAGGACCTTAGTACATGTACACGATGGTGTACACTTGAGTTTGCACTTTGCCACATGACATTACCCTGTTGGATAGTTTAAATTTCAAACTTTTTTCCCATCCGATTGTCAAATGACAACAATCCAAGTGTCAAACAACGTGTCAAAAATCAGTTTACAAATCGCAAAGTTCAATCGGTAAGGACCTTCCTACATGTACACTTTGGTGTACACTTTAATTTACACATTGCCATGTAACATTACCCTGTTCGACAGTTTAAATATCAAATTGTTTTCCCATCCAATTCTCAGTTGATGACAATATATGTGTCCAACAACGTGTCAAAAATCAGTTTACAAATAGCAAAATTCAATCAGTAAGGACCTTCCTACATGTACACTATGGTGTACACTTTAGTTTACACATTGCCATGTGACATTACCCTATTGGACAGTTTAAATTTCAAACAGTTTTCCTATCCAATTAACACTTGACAACAACGCAAATTTTAAACAACATGTCAAAAATCAGTGTACAAATAGTTAAGTTCAATCGATAAGGACCTTGCTACATGTACACTACTGTGTACACTTTAGTTAACACTTTGCCACATGACTTTATCCTTTTGGACATTTTAAATTTCAAACAGTTTTCCCATCCAATTGTCACTTGACAACAATGCAAGTGTCAAACATTGTGTCAAAATCAATTTACAAATAGCAAAGTTCAATCGGTAAGGACCTTGCTACATGTCCACTATGGTGTACACTTTACTTTACACTTTGCCACATGACATTACCCTGTTGGACAGTTTAAATTTCAAATAGTTTTTCCATCCAATTGTTACTTGACAGCAATGCGAGTGTCAAACAACATATTAAAAATCAGATTACAAATAGCAAAGTTCAATCAGTAAGTACCTTGCTACATGTGCACTACAGTGTACACTTTAGTTTACACTTTGCCACGTGACATTATCCTATTGGAAGGTTTAAATTTCAAATAGTTTTCCCATCGAATTGTCACTTGACAACAATGCAAGTATCAAACAATGTGTTAAAAATTAGTTTACAAATAGCAAAGTTCAATCGGTAAGGACCTAGCGTTATGTGTACTACGGTGTACACTTTAGTTTACACTTTGCCACGTGGCATTACCCTGTTTCACAGTTTAAATTTCAAAAAGTTTTCCCGTCTAATGGACACTTGACAACTTTGCAAGTGTCAAACAGCGTGTCAAAAATCAGTGCACAAATAGCAAAATTCAATCGGTAAGAACCTTGCTACATGTACACTTTACTATACACTTTCCCATCAGACATTACCCTATTGGATAGTTTAAATTACTAATATTTTTCCCTTTCAATTATCATTTGACGACAATGCAAGTGTCGAACAACGCTTCAAAAATCAGTTTACAAATAGCGAAGTTCAATCGGTAAGGACCTTGCTACATATACATCATGGTTTACACTTTACTTATCACATTGCCACCTGACATTACCCTGTTGGACAGTTTAAATTTCAAACAGTTTTCTCATCCAATTGTCACCTGACAATAATGCAAGTGTCAAAAATCAGTTTACATATAGTAAAGTTCAATCGGTAAGGACATTGCGACATGTACACTATGGTGTACACGTTAGTTTACACATTTCCCCATGGACAGTTTAAATTTCAAACAGTTTTCCCATCCAATTGTCACTTGACAACAATGCAAGTGTCAAACAACATGTTAAAAATCAGTTTACAAATATAAAATTTCAATCGGTAAGGACCTAGCTACATATACATTACGGTGTACACTTTAGTTTACACTTTGCCCTGTGACATTGACCTGTTCGACAGTTTAAATTTCAAATGATTTTCCGATCCAATTGTAACCTGAAAACAATGCAAATTTCAAACAACATGTCAAAAATCAGTTTATAAATAGGAAAGTTCAATCGGTAAGGACCTTGCTACA
Organism: Olea europaea var. sylvestris; assembly: GCF_002742605.1. NCBI lineage: Eukaryota > Viridiplantae > Streptophyta > Magnoliopsida > Lamiales > Oleaceae > Olea > Olea europaea. The sequence continues at coordinate 503,305 of NW_019264345.1, read as the reverse complement.
TGTACACTATCGTTTACACTTTTCCACGTGACATTACCCTTTGGGCAGTTTAAATTTCAAACATTTTTCCAGCCAATTTTCACTTTACAACAAAGCAAGTGTCAAAAATCAGTTTATATATAGTAAAGTTCAATCGGTAAGGACCTTACTAAATATACACTATGGTGTACACTTTAGTTTAGACTTTACCACGCGACATTACCCTATTGGACAATCTAAATTTCAAATAATTTTCCAATCCAATTGACAATTGACAACAATACAAATGTCAAAGAACGTGTTAAAAATCAGTGTACAAATAGTAAAGTTCAATCGGTAGGGACCTTGCTACATGTACAGTATGGTATATACTTTAGTTTACACTTTGCAATGTGACATTACCCTGTTGAACAGTTTAAATTTCAAACAGTTTTTCCATCCAATTTTCACTTGACAACAATGCAAGTGTCAAACTTGTCAAAAATTAGTTTACAAATTGCAAATTTCAATCGGTAAGGATCTAGCTACATATACACTACGGTGTACACTTTAGTTTTAACTTTGCACTGTGACGTTACCCTATTGGACAGTTTAAATTTCAAACATTTTTCCCATCCAATTGTCACTTTACAACAATGCAAGTGTCAAACAATGTCTCAAAAATCAGTTTATAAATAGCAAAGTTCAATCGGTACGGACCTTGCTACATGTACACTATAGTTTACACTTTGCCACATGACATTACCCTGTTGGACAGTTTAAATTTCAAATAGTTTCCCATCCAATTGTCATTTAACAGCAATGCAAGTCTCAAACAACGTGTCAAAAATGAATTTACAAATAGCAAAGTTCAATCGGTAAGGACCTTGCTACTTGTACACTATGGTTTTCACTTTAGTTTACACTTTGCCACATGACATTACCCTATTGGACAGTTTAAATTACAAATAGTGTCCCATCCAATTGTCACTTGACAACAATGCTAGTGTCAAAAATTAGTTTACATATAGTAAAGTTCAATCGGTAAGGACCTTACTAAATGTATCCTATGGTATGCACTTTAGTTTACACTTTACCACGTAACATTACCCTATCAGAAAATTTAGATTTCAAATAATTTTCCTGTCCAATTGACACTTGACAACAATGCAAATGACAAACAACATGTCAAAAATCAGTGCACAAATAACAAAGTTCAATCGGTAAGGACCTTGCTACATGTACACTATGGTGTACACTTGAGGTTGCACTTTGCCATATGACATTACCCTGTTGGACAATTTAAATTTCAAATAGTTTCCCATCCAATTGTCACTTGACAACAATGCACGTGTCAAACAACGTGTCAAAAATCAGTTCACAAATGGCAAAGTTCAAACGGTAAGAACCTTGTTACATGTTTACTATGGTGTACACTTTAGTTTACACATTGCCATGTGGCATTACCTTGTTGGACAGTTAAATATCAAATCATTTTCCCATCCAATTGTCACTTGACAACAATATATGTGTTAAACAACGTTTCAAAAATCAGTTTACAAATAGCAAAGTTCAATCGGTAAGGACCTTACTACATGTACACTATGGTGTACACTTTAGTTTACACATTACCATGTGACATTACCCTATTGAACAGTATAAATTTCAAATAGTTTTCCTATGTAATTGATGCTTGACAACAATACAAATGTCAAACAACGAGTCAAAAATCAGTGTACAAAGAGTGAAGTTCAATCGGTAAGGACCTTGCTACATATACAATACGGTGTACACTTTAGTTTACACTTTTCAACGTGACATTACCCTGTTCGACAGTTTAAATTTCAAATAGTTTTCCCATCCAATTGTCACTTGACAATAGTGCAAGTGTTAAACAACATGTCAAAAATCAGTTTACAAATAGCAAAGCTCAATCGGTAAGGACCTTGCAACATGTTCACAATGGTGTATACTTTAGTTTACACTTTGCCACGTGACATTATTCTGTTGGACAGTTTAAATTTTAAACAATTTTCTCATCCAATTGTCACTTGACAACAATGCAAGTGTCAAACAACGTGTCAAAAATTAGTTTAAAAATAGCAAAGTTCAATCGGTAAGGACCTTGCTACATGTACACTATGGTGTACACTTTAGTTTACACTTTGTCACGTGACAATACCCTATTGGACAATATAAATTTCAAATAGGTTTTCCATCTAATTATCACTTGACGACAATGCAAGAGTCAAACAATGTGTTACAAATTAGTTTATAAATAGCAAAGTTCAATCGGTAAGGACCATACTACATGTACACTATGGTGTACACTTTAGTTTACACTTTGCCACGTGACATTACCATGTTGGACAGTTTAAATTTCAAAAAGTTTTTCCATCTAATTGACACTTGACAACAGTGCAACTGTCAAACAACGTGTCAAAAATTAGTGCACAAACAGCAAAATTCTATCGGTAAGAACCATGCTACATGTACACTATGGTGTACACTTTAGTATACACTTCACCATCTGACATTACCCTATTCGATAGTTTAAATTTCAAACTATTTTCCCATCCAATTGTCACTTGATAACAATGCAAGTGTCAAACAACGTGTCAAAAATCAGTTTACATATAGTAAAGTTCAATCGGTAAGGACCACGCTGCATGTACACTATGGTGTATTCACTAGTTTGCACATTGCCTCTTAACATTTTCCTGGTGGACAGTTTAAATTTGAAACAATTTTCCCATCCAATTGTCACTTGACAACAATCCAAGTGTTAAACATCGCGACAAAAATCAGCTTACAAATAGTAAAGTTCAATCCGCAAGGACCTTGCTACATGTACAATATGGTGTACACTTTAGTTAATGCTTTGCCACGTGACATTACCCTGTTGGACAGTTTAAATTTCAAACTGTTTTTCCATCAATTGTCACTTGACAATAATGCAAGTGTCAAACAAAGTGTCAAAAGTTAGTTTACAAATAGCAAAGTTCAATCGATAAGGACCTTGCTACTTGTACACTATGGTGTACACTTTAGTTTACACTTTGCCACTTGACATTACCCTATTGGAAAGTTTAAATTTCAAACAGTTTTCTCAACCAATTGTCACTTGACAACAATGGAAGTGTCAAAAAATGTGTCAAAAATCAATTTACAAATAGCAAATTTCAATCAGTAAGGACCTTGCTACATATACACTACGGTGTACACTTTAGTTTACACTTTGCCACTTGACATTACCCTGTTGGACAGTTTAAATTTCAAACAGTTTTTCCATCCAATTGTCACTTGACAACAATACAAGTGTCAAACAACCTGTCAAAAATCAGTTTATAAATAGCAAAGTTCAATCGGTAAGGACCTTGCTACATGTACACTATGGTGTACACTTTAGTTTACACTTTGCCACGTGACAATACCCTATTGGACAGTCTAAATTTCTAATAGTTTTCCCATCCAATTATCACTTGACAACAATGTAAGAATCAAACAACGTGTTAAAAATTAGTTTATAAATAGCAAAGTTCAATCGGTAAGGACCTTACTACATGTACACTATGGTGTACACTTTAGTTTACACTTTGCCACGTGACATTACCCTATTGGATAGTTTAAATTTTAAACTATTTTCCCATCCAATTGTCACTCGATAACAATGCAAGTGTCAAACAACGTGTCAAAAATCAGTTTACAAATAGTAAAGACCTTACTACATGTACACTATGGTGTACACTTTAGTATACACTTCGCCATCTGACATTACCCTATTGGATAGTTTAAATTTTAAACTATTTTCCCATCCAATTGTCACTTGATAACAATGCAAGTGTCAAACAACGTGTCAAAAATCAGTTTACAAATAGTAAAGTTCAATCGGTAGGGACCACGCTGTATGTACACTATGGTGTATTCACTAGTTTGCACATTGCCTCTTAACATTTTCCTGGTGGACAGTTTAAATTTGAAACAATTTTTCCATCCAATTGTCACTTGACAACAATCCAAGTGTTAAACATCGCGACAAAAATCAGATTACAAATAGTAAAGTTCAATCCGTAAGGACCTTGCTACATGTACACTATGGTGTACACTTTAGTTAATGCTTTGCCACGTGACATTACCCTATTGGATAGTTTAAATTTCAAACTGTTTTTCCATCAATTGTCACTTGACAATAATGCAAGTGTCAAACAAAGTGTCAAAAGTCAGTTTACAAATAGCAAAGTTCAATCGATAAGGACCTTGCTACTTGTACACTATGGTGTACACTTTAGTTTACACTTTGCCACGTGACATTACCCTATTGGAAAGTTTAAATTTCAAACAGTTTTCTCAACCAATTGTCACTTGACAACAATGGAAGTTTCAAAAAACTTGTCAAAAATCAATTTACAAATAGCAAATTTCAATCAGTAAGGACCTTGCTACATATACACTACGGTGTACACTTTAGTTTACACTTTGCCACTTGACATTACCCTGTTGAACAGTTTAAATTTCAAACAGTTTTTCCATCCAATTGTCACTTGACAACAATACAAGGGTCAAACAACCTGTCAAAAATCAGTTTATAAATAGTAAAATTCAATCGGTAAGGACCTTGCTACATGTACACTATGGTGTACACTTTAGTTTACACTTTGCCACGTGACAATACCCTATTGGACAGTCTAAATTTCAAATAGTTTTCCCATCTAATTATCACTTGACAACAATGCAAGAGTAAAACAACGTGTTAAAAATTAGTTTATAAATTGCAAAGTTCAATCGGTAAGGACCTTACTACATGTACACTATGGTGTACACTTTAGTTTATACTTTGCCACGTGACATTACCCTATTGGACAGTTTAAACTTCAAAAAGTTTTTCCATCTAATTGACACTTGACAACAATGCGAGTTCAAACAACGTGTCAAAAATTAGTGCACAAACAGCAAAATTCTATCGGTAAGAACCACGCTACATGTACACTATGGTGTACACTTTAATATACACTTCGCCATCTGACATTACCCTATTGGATAGTTTAAATTTTAAACTATTTTCCCATCCAATTGTCACTTGATAACAATGCAAGTGTCAAACAACGTGTCAAAAATCAGTTTACATAGAGTAAAGTTCAATCGGTAAGGACCACGCTGCATGTACACTATGGTGTATTCACTAGTTTGCACATTGCCTCTTAACATAAATTTGAAACAATTTTCCCATCCAAATGTCACTTGACAACAATGCAAGTGTTAAACATCGCGACAAAAATCAGTTTACAAATAGTAAAGTTCAATCCGCAAGGACCTTGCTATATGTACACTATGGTGTACACTTTAGTTTATGCGTTACCACGTGACATTACCCTTTTGGACAGTTTAAATTTCAAACTGTTTTTCCATCCAGTTGTCACTTGACAATAATGCAAGTGTCAAACAAAGTGTCAAAAGTCAGTTTACAAATAGCAAAGTTCAATCGATAAGGACCTTGCTACTTGTACACTATGGTGTACACTTTAGTTTACACTTTGCCACGTGACATTACCCTATTGGAAAGTTTAAATTTCAAACAGTTTTCTCAACCAATTGTCACTTGACAACAATGGAAGTGTCAAAAAATGTGTCAAAAATCAATTTACAAATAGCAAATTTCAATCTGTAAGGACCTTGCTACATATACACTACGGTGTACACTTTAGTTTACACTTTGCCACTTGACATTACCCTGTTGGACAATTTAAATTTCAAATAGTTTTTACAAACAATTGTCACTTGACAACAATACAAGTGTCAAACAACGTGTCAAAAATCATTTTATAAATAGCAAAGTTCAATCGGTAAGGACCTTGCTACATGTACACTATGGTGTACACTTTAGTTTACACTTTGCCACGTGACAATACCATATTGGACAGTCTAAATTTCAAATAGTTTTCCCATCTAATTATCACTTGACAACAATGCAAGAGTCGAACAACGTGTTAAAAATTAGTTTATAAATCGCAAAGTTCAATCGGTAAGAACCTTACTACATGTACACTATGGTGTACACTTTAGTTTACACTTTGCCACGTGACATTACCCTGTTGGACAGTTTAAACTTCAAAAAGTTTTTCCATCTAATTGACACTTGACAACAATGCGAGTTCAAACAACGTGTCAAAAATTAGTGCACAAACAGCAAAATTCTATCGGTAAGAACCATGCTACATGTACACTATGGTGTACACTTTAGTATACACTTCGCCATCTGACATTACCCTATTGGATAGTTTAAATTTTAAACTATATTCCCATCCAATTGTCACTTGATAACAATGCAAGTGTCAAACAACGTGTCAAAATCAGTTTACATAGAGTAAAGTTCAATCGGTAAGGACCACGCTGCATGTACACTATGGTGTATTCACTAGTTTGCACATTGCCTCTTAACATAAATTTGAAATAATTTTCCCATCCAAATGTCACTTGACAACAATGCAAGTGTTAAACATCACGAGAAAAATCAGTTTACAAAAAGTAAAGTTCAATCCGCAAGGACCTTGCTACATGTACACTATGGTGTACACTTTAGTTTATGCGTTACCACGTGACATTACCCTGTTGGACAGTTTAAATTTCAAACTGTTTTTCCATCCAATTGTCACTTGACAATAATGCACGTGTCAAACAAAGTGTCAAAAGTCAGTTTACAAATAGCAAAGTTCAATCGATAAGGACCATGCTACTTGTACACTATGGTGTACACTTTAGTTTACACTTTGCCACGTGACATTACCCTATTGGAAAGTTTAAATTTCAAACAGTTTTCTCAACCAATTGTCACTTGACAACAATGGAAGTGTCAAAAAACTTGTCAAAAATCAATTTACAAATAGCATATTTCAATCAGTATGGACCTTGCTACATATACACTACGGTGTACACTTTAGTTTACACTTTGCCACTTGACATTACCCTGTTGGACAGTTTAAATTTCAAACAGTTTTTCCATCCAATTGTCACTTGACAACAATACAAGTGTCAAACAACCTGTCAAAAATTAGTTTATAAATAGCAAAGTTCAATCGGTAAGGACCTTGCTACATGTACACTATGGTGTACACTTTAGTTTACACTTTGCCACGTGACAATACCCTATTGGAAGTCTAAATTTCTAATAGTTTTCCCATCCAATTATCACTTGACAACAATGCAAGAGTCAAACAACGTGTTAAAAATTAGATTATAAATAGCAAAGTTCAATCGGTAAGTACCTTACTACATGTACACTATGGTGTACACTTTAGTTTACACTTTGCCACGTGACATTACCTTGTTGGATAGTTTAAATTTCAAAAAGTTTTACCATCTAATTGACACTTGACAACAATGCAAGTGTCAAACAACGTGTCAAAAATTAGTGCACAAACAGCAAAATTCTATTGGTAAGAACCAAGCTACATGTACACTATGGTGTACACTTTAGTATACACGTCGCCATCTGACATTACCCTATTGGATAGTTTACATGTAGCAAGGTCCTTACCGATTGAACTTTGCTAGTTGTAAACTGATTTTTGGCACGTTGTTTAACACTTGCATTGTTGTCAAGTGACAATTGGATAGGAAACTGTTTGATATTTAAACTGTCCAATAGGGTAATATCACGTGGCAATGTGTAAACTTAAGTGTACATCATAGTGTACATGTAGGAAGGTCCTTACCGATAGAACTTTGGTATTTGTAAGTTGATTTTTGACACGTTGTTTGACACATGCATTGTTGTCAAGTGACAATTGGATTGGAAAACTATTTGAAATTTAAACTGTCCAACAGGGTAATGTCACGTGGCAAAGTGTAAACTAAAGTGTACACCATAGTGTACATGTAACAAGGTTCTGTTGTTTGACACTTGCATTGTTGTCAAGTGTCAATTGGATGGGAAAACTGTTTGAAATTTAAGCTGTCCAGCAAGGTAATGTCTCATGGCGAAGTGTAAACTCAAGTGTACACCATAGTGTACATGTAGCAAGGTCCTTACCGATTGAACTTTGCTATTTGTACACTGATTTTTGACACGTTGTTTGACACATGAATTGATGTCAAGTGTCAATTGGATGGGAGAATTGTTTGAAATCTAAACTGTCCAATAGGATAATGTCACGTGGCAAATTGTAAACAAAAGTGTGAACACCATAGTGTACAAGTAGCAACGTTCTTACCGATTGAACTTTGCTATTTGTACACTGATTGTGGACACGTAGTTTGATACTTGCATTGTTGCCAAGTGTCAATTGGATGGAAATTTTTTTTGAAATTTAAACTGTCCAATAGGGTAATGTAAACTAAAGTATATATCATAGTGTACATGTAGCAACGTTCTTACCGAATGAACTTTACTATTTGTACACTGATTTTTGACACGTTGTTCGATACTTACATTGTTGTCAAGTGTTAATTGGATGGGAAAACTGTTTGAAATCAAAGCTCTCCAACAGGGTAATGTCACGTGGTAAAGTGTAAACTAAAGTGTACATCATAGCGTACATGTTACAAGGTTCTTACTGATTGAACTTTGCTATTCGTACACTGATTTTTGACATGTTGTTTAACACTTGCTTTATTGTCAAGTGTCAATTAGATGGGAAAACTATTTGAAATCTAAACTATCCAGCAGGGTAATGTCACGTGGCAAAGTTTAAACTAAAGTGTGTACACCATAGTATACATATAGCAAGGTTCTTACCGATTGAACTTTGCTATTCGTACACTGATTTTTAACACGTTGTTTGACACTTGCATTGTTGTCAAGTGTCAATTGGTTTGGAAAACTGTTTGAAATTTAAACTGTCTAGCAAGGTAATGTCACATGGCAAAGTGTAAACTAAAGTGTACACCGCAGGGAACCTGTTGCAAGATCCTTATCGATGAACTTTGCTATTTGTACACTGATTTTTGACACGTTGTTTGACACTTGCATTGTTGTCAAGTGTAATTGGATGGGAAAACTGTTTGAAATTTAAACTGTCCAGCAGGGTACTGTGACGCCCCGAACTTAAGCTTCGAGGGACACGTACTAAACATAATAACTTCAGTCTTTGGTACATGTAGATACTCTTAAATAGAAGTATTACATGTTAGAAACTTATTTTCAATTTGGTAAAACAATTCTTGTAAAATTTGATGGCCGGTAAAAGTGCATGTCAACATGAAATTATATTTTACATATACGGCCTCGGCACTATCAAGGTTGGTTGGGGCAGCAAGTTTGACAATTTTTATAAAATTCATCCCATCTCCGTTTTACATGAAATTTGCAGAATTAGAAAGATAATTTCAATTAGTTTTCTAGATTAAAATATGAAAATTTTTCAAGATCATATGATATGGACGTTTTACTGAAAACAGTGAAGTGTTACACAGGAAATCCAGATTGACCCCTTGACGTTTAAAAATTTATATCTCAGGGCACAAATACCCAAATTGAGTAAATCCTATGGCCATATTTAGAAAACTCAAAGAGGAGCATAGAAATATTTTTAGAGTCTCGAATGGATGTTTATAGAGTTAGAAACATCGTTTTGAAGTTGACCTCAAAACTGTCCCGTTTCTGCCTTTTATCACTTGCAAAGAGAGGTTTCCTAAAAATTTTCTCTTAACACAACATGAAAGGTATGATTCCAAAATTTACTTTTAATACCACATTACATCGTGTTATGTACATGTTTTTACATAATACCATAAGAAAAACAGATGGAAAGCAGTCATCGAACAAAACATACAAAAGGAAACTTTCGATGCAAAACATCTTTGTCCTTAACCCATTATCGCTTTTGCCAACTAACTTCCATCAATCCAACAATCATGAATCTGAAAATTTAGTATAAAATACTATGAGTATAAGGAATACTCAGTAAGATACCATGCTTGAATTTTATCATGATAATACTACACAAAAAAATGCAATCAAACACATACTTGCACCTTCTGGCTTGCCGGTGCCCTTCGGACTTGTCCTAAGGCATAAATAGATATCTAAATTTGTGGACTTGTCCACCATATGCATATTATGGCTTTTCATGCATAACTTAAGCATAAATATTACCATGAAAATAATACCCCTTAAGCATAAATATTACCATGAAAATAATACCCCTTAAGCATAAATATTACCATGAAAATAATACCCCTTAAGCATAAATATTACCATGAAAATAATACCCCTTAAGCATAAATATTACCATGAAAATAATACCCCTTAAGCATTGGTCTATTGCATAAGTGTATGGTGATGATAAATGACAAGTGGGTTAATTATAGGGTAATAAGTGGCCCCAAATTCTATATTTACAAAGGAAGTCTCTCATTTTCCAAATAATATAACCTAATCCCCCTACCTTTCATTATCAGCAAAGTGTATTCCAAATTTAAATTTGTATCCAACCAACATATTCAAATATTGTAGATTGTAAAATAAATCCCAACAAAATAATTTAATCATTTGGTCAATTGAAGTCCTAACAAAATTATCCACTTCATTCAAATTCAAACTTGACTTGAATTTCGACTACTAATAATCACTTCATGCATACACAACATTTAGCACTTCATGCTTGCATTCATTAGCTACCTCTAGCATTAACCACTACAAAGGTGGTGCCCTCTTTTTCTTATGGCCAAAAATAATATTAAAAATTAAATCGCTATCCTAAAAGAAATTTAAACGAGCATAAAATTTTGGAGTATTACAGGTACTGTCACATGGCAAAGTGTAAACTAAAGTGTGTACACCATTGTGTACATATAGCAAGGTTTTTACCAATTGAAATTTGCTATTTGTACACTGATTTTTGAGACGTTGTTTGACACTTGTATTGCTGTCAAGTGTCAATCAGATGGAAAAACTGTTTGAAATCTAAACTGTTCAGCAGGGTAATGTCACGTGGCAAAGTGTAAACTAAAGTGTACACCGTAGAGTACATGTAGCAAGATCCTTACTGATTGAACTTTGCTATTTGTACACTGATTTTTTACACGTTGTTTGACAATTGCGTTGTTGTCAAGTGTCAATTGGATGGGAAAAATGTTTGAAATCTAAACTGTCCAGCAGGATAATGTCATGTGGCGAAGTGTAAACAAAAGTGTACACCATAGTGTACATGTAGCAAGGTTGTTACCAATTGAACTTTGCGATTTATACACTGATTTTTGACACTCTGTTTGGCACTTGCATTGTTGTCAAGTGTCAATTGGATGGGAAAACTGATTGAAATTTAAACTGTCCAGCAGGATAATGTCATGTGGCAAGGTGTATACTCAAGTATACACCATAGTGTACATATAGCAAGGCCCTTACCGATTGAACTTTGCTATTAGTGCATTGATTTTTGACACGTTGTTTGACACATGAATTGTTGTCAAGTGTCAATTGGATGGGAAAACTATTTGTAATTTAAACTGAACAACAGGGTAATGCCACGTGGCAAAGTGTAAACTACAGTATATATCATAGTGTAAGGTTCTTACCGAATAAACTTTGTTATTCGTACACTGATTTTTGACACGTTGTTTGACACTTACATTGTTATCAAGTGTCAATTGGATGAAAAAACTGTTTGAAATTTAAACTGTCCAACAAGGTAATGTCACGTGGCAAAGTTTAAACGAAAGTATGTCATAGTGTGCATGTAGCAAGGTCCTTACTGATTGAACTTTGCTATTTGTCAACTGATTTTTGACACATTGTTTGATACATTCATTATTGTCAAGTGTCAATTGGATGGGAAAACTATTTGAAATTTCAACGTCCAGCAGGGTAATGTCACGTGGCAAAGTGTAAACTAAAGTGTGTACACCATAGTATACATATAGCAAGGTTCTTACTGATTAAACTTTACTATTCGTACACTGATCTTTGACACATTGTTATACATTTGCATTGTTGTCAAGTGTCAATTGGTTGGGAAAACTGTTTGAAATTTAAACTGTCTAGCAGGGTAATGTCACGTGGCAAAGTGTAAACTAAAGTGTACACCGCATAGAAAATGTAGCAAGATCCTTATTGATTGAACTTTGCTATTTGTACACTGATTTTTGACACGTTGTTTGACACTTGCTTTGTTATCAAGTGTCAATTGGATGGGAAAACTGTTTGAAATTTAAACTGTTCAGTAGGGTAATGTCACGTGGCAAAGTGTAAACTAAAGTGTGTACGCCATAGTGTACATATAGCAAGGTTCTTACCAATTGAACTTTGCTATTTGTACACTGATTTTTGAGACGTTGTTTGACACTTGTATTGTTGTCAAGTGTCAATTGGATGGAAAAACTGTTTGAAATCTAAACTGTCCAGCAGGGTATTATCACGTGGCAAAGTGTAAACTAAAGTGTACACCATAGTGGACATGTAGCAAGGTTCATACCGATTAAATTTTACGATTTATACACTGATTTTTGACACGCTGTTTGACACTTGCATTGTTGTCAAGTATTAATTTGATGGGAAAACAGTTTGAAATTTAAACTGTCCAGCAGGGTAATGTTACGTGGCAAAGTGTAAACTCAAGTGTACATGTAGCAAGGTCCTTACCGATTGAACTTTGCTATTTGTACACTAATTTTTGACACGTTGTTTGACACATGAATTGTTATCAAGTGTCAATTGGATGGGAAAACTGTTTGAAATTTAAACTGTCCAACTGGGTAATTTCACATGGCAAAGTGTAAACAGAGTATACATCATAGTGTACATGTAGCAAGGTTCTTACCGATTGAACTTTGCTATTTGTACACTGATTTTTTACACGTTGTTTGATACTTGCATTGTCGTTGAGTGTCAATTGGATGGAAAAACTATTTGAAAGTTAAACTGTCCAATAGGCTAATATCACGTGGCAAAGTGTAAACTAATGTATATATCATAGTGTACATGTAGAAAGGTTCTTACTGAATGAACTTTGCTATTTGTACACTAATTTTTGATGCGTTGTTCGACACATGCAATGTTGTCAAGTGTCAATCAGATGGGATAACTTTTTGAAATTAAAATTGTCCAACAGGGTAATGTCACGTGGCAATGTGTAAACTAAAGTGTACATCATAGTGTACATGTTGCAAGGTTCTTACCGATTGAACTTCGCTATTCGTACATTGATTTTTGATACATTGTTTGACACTTGCATTGTTTTCAAGTGTCAATTGGATGGAAAAACTGTTTGAAATTTAAACTGTCCACCAGGGTAATGTCACGTGGAAAAGTGTAAACTAAAGTATATATCATAGTGTACATGTAGCAAGGTCCTTACTGATTGAACTTTTCTATTTGTACACTGATTTTTGACACGTTGTTTGATATATGCATTGCTGTCAAGTGTCAATTGGATGGTAAAACTATTTGAAATTTAAACATACAGTAGGGTACGTCACGTGGCAAAGTGTAAATTAAATTGTGTACGCCGTAGTATACATATAGCAAGGTTCTTACAGATTGAACTTTGCTATTTGTACACTAATTTTCGACACATTGTTTGACACTTGCATTGTTGTCAAGTGTCAATTGGATGGAAGAACTATTTGAAATCTAAATTGTTCTGTAGGGTAATGTCACGTGGCAAAATGTAAACTAAAGTGTGCACCATAGTGTACATGTAGTATGGTCCTTACCGATTAAACTTTTCGATTTGTACACTGATTTTTGACATGTTGTTTGACGATTGCATTGCTGTCAAGAGTCAATTGGATGAGAAAACTATTTGATATTTAAACTGTCCAACCGGGTAATGTCACGTGACAAAGTGTAAACTAAAGTGTACACCGTAGAGTACATGTAGCAAGATCCTTACCGATTGAACTTTGCTATTTGTACACAGATTTTTGACACGTTGTTTAACACTTGCATTGTTGTCAAGTGTCAATTGGATGGGAAAACTGTTTGAAAATTAAACTGTCCTGCAGGGTAACGTCACGTGGCAAAGTGTAAACTAAAGTGTGTACACCATACTGTACATATAGCAAGGTTCTTACCTATTGAACTTTGCTATTTGTACACTAATTTTTGACACGTTGTTTGACATTTGCATTATTGTCAAGTGTCAATTGGGTGGGAAAACTGTTTGAAATCTAAACTATCAGACAGGGTAATGTCACTTGGCAAAGTGTAAACTAAAGTGTACACCATAGTGTACATATAGCAAGGTTCTTACCGATTGAACTTTGCGATTTATACACTGGTTTTTGACACGCTGTTTGACAATTACAATGTTATCAAGTGTCAATTGGATGGGAAAATTGTTTTAAATTTAAACTGTCCAACGGGGTAATGTTACGTGGTAAACTGTAAACTAAAGTGTATATGTATACCATAGTGTACATGTAGCAAGGTTCTTACCGATTAAACTTTGCTATTTGGACACTGATTTTTGACACGTTGTTTGACACTTGCATTGTTGTCATGTGTCAATTGGATGGAAAAACTGTTTGAAATTTAAATTGTCCAACAGGGCAATGTCACCTGGCAAACTGTAAACTAAAGTGTAAACCATAGTGTACATGTAGTAAGGTCCTTACCAATTTAACTTTGCTATTTTTGCACTGATTTTTGACACGTTATTTTACACTTGCATTGCTACCATGTGTCAATCAGATGGGAAAACCATTTGAAATTAGAACTGTCCAACAGGGAAATGTCACGTGGCAAACTGTAAACTAAAGTGTGAACCATAGTGTACATGTAGCGAAGTTCTTACCGATTGAACTTTGCTATTTGTGCACCGATTTTTGACACATTGTTAGCCACTTGCATTGTTGTCAAGTGTCTATTGGATGGGAAAACTGTAGGAAATTTAAACTGTCCAACAGGGTAATGTCACGTGGCAAAGTGTAAACTAAAATGTAAATCATATTGTACATATAGCAAGGTTCTTATCGATTGAACTTTGCTATTTGTACACTGATTTTTTGCACATTATTTAACACTTGCATTGTTGTCAAGTGTCAATTGGTTGGGAAAACTATTTCAAATTTAAACTGTCTAACAGGCTATTGTCACGTGGCAAAATGAATACAAAAGTGTACACCATAGTGTACATGTAGTAAGGTTCTTACCTATTGAACTTTGCTATTTGTACATTGATTTTTGACACGTTGTTTGACACTTGTATTGTTGTCAAGTGTCAGTTGGATGGAAAAACTATTTGAAATTTAAATTTTCCAATAGGGTAATGTCACATGGCAAAGTGTAAACTAAAGTGTAAACGTAGTGTACATGTAGCAAGGTTCTTACCGGATGAACTTGTCTATTTGTGCGCCAATTTTTGACACATTATTCAACACGTGCAATGTTGACAAGTGTTATTTGGATGGGAAAACTGTTCGAAATTAAAACTGTCCAACAGGGCAATGTCACGTGGCAAAGTGTAAACTAATGTGTACATCATAGCGTACATGTTGCAAGGTTCTTACCGATTGAACTTTGCTATTCGTACGCTGATTTTTGACACGTTGTTTGACACTTGGATTGTTGTCAAATGTTAATTGGATGGAAAAATCATTTGAAATTTAAGTTGTAATACTCCGAAATTTTATGTTCGTTTAAATTTCCGTAGGATAGTGATTTAACTTTCTATATTATTTTTGGCCATAAGGAAAAAGGGGACACCACCTTTGTAGTGGCTAATGCTAGAGGTAGTTAATGAATGCAAGCATGAAGTGCTAAATGTTGTGATTATTAGTTAGTCAAAACTTAAGGCAAGTTTGGACTTGAATGAAGTGGACTATCTTGTTAGGACTTCAATTGACCAAATGATTAAATCATGTTACAATCTACAATTTTTGAATATGTAAGTTGGACACAAGTTTAAATTTAGGATATGCTTTGCTAATAATGAAAGTTAGAGGGTTTAGATTATACTAGTTGAAAAGATAAGAGGCTTCCTTTGCAAATCTAGGTTTTGAGGCCACTTATTACCCTATAATCAATCCACTTGCCATCCATCATCACCATACACTTAGACAATAGACTAAACATGTGTACAAGCAAGAAAAAAAAGAGAGAAAAGGAGGTGAGGCGGTGGAGAAGAAAAAAGGAAGAAAAAATATCAATCATTTATCCTTATCTTTATATATATATAATTACATCCATATCCATTGCCATAGAAAGATTTCCTTCATTTTACAAAACATTTATACACTTAAAAAGAGAGCAAAAACCGAAATTAAGAAAAGAAAGGAGAAGGAAGCAAGTTTAGCATTTCCAATTCATTTCAATCGATGATCTTCAAGTTTTACGGTAAGATACCTTCCTTGCTTAAGAGTTATGATTTTCATGGTAATATTTATGCTTAAGCTATGCATGAAAAACCATAATAAGATTATGGTGGACAAGTCCACAAAGTTAGATATCTATTTATGCCTTAGGACAAGTCCGAAGGGCACCGACAAGCCGGAATGTGCAAGTATGGGTTTGATTGTATTCTTTTGTGTAGTATTATCATGATAAAAGTCCAAGCATGGTATCTTACTGAGTATTTCTTATACTCATAGTATGTTATGCAAAATTTTCAGATCCATGATCGTTTGGATTGATGGAAGTTAGTTGGCTTAAGCGATGATGGATTAAGGACAAGGATGTTTTGTATCGAAAGCTTTCCTTTGTATGTTTTATTCGATGACAGTTTTTCCATCTATTTTCTTATGGTATTATGTAAAAATATGTACATGACATGATGAAATATGGTATTAATAGTAAATTTTGTAATTATATCTTTCATGTTATGATAAGAGACATTTTTGTAGTTTATTTTCCTTACAATAGACAAAAGGCAGAAACGGGACAGTTTCTGGAGTCAATTTCAAAATGATGTTTCTAACTCTATAAACGTCCATTTGAGATTCTAAAAATATGTCCGTTTTCCCCTTTGAGTTTTCTAAATACGTACGAAGGAATCACTAAATTTGGATATATATGGCCTGAGTTATCAAGGTTTTAACGTCAAGGGGTCAATCTGAATTTCCTGTGTAATACTTCACTGTTTTCAGTAAAACGTCTATATCATATGATCTTGGAAAATTTTCATATTTTAACCTAGAAAAATAATTGAAATTATCTTTCCAATGCCCCAAATTTCATGTAAAACGGAGTTGGGGTGAATTTTATAAAAATTGTCAAACTTGCTGCCCCAACTAATCGTAATAGTGTCGAGGCCGTATATGTAATATATAATTTCATGTTGACATGCACTTTTATCGGCCATCAAATTTTATAAGAATTGTTTTATCAAATTGAAAAATAAGTTTCTAACATGTAATACTTCTATTTAAGAGTATTTACATGTACCAAAGACTGAAGTTATTATGTTTAGTACGTGACCCTCGAAGCTTAGGTTCAGGGTGTCACATAAGCTGTCCAACAGGGTAATGTCACGTGGCAAAGTATAAACTAAAGTATATATCTAGTGTACATGTAGCAAGGTCCTTAACGATTGAACTTTGCTATTTGTACACTAATTTTTGACCTGTTGTTTGACACATGCATTGTTCTCAAGTGTCAATTGGATGGGAAAACTATTTGAAATTTAAAATGTCTAGTAGAGTAATGTCACGTGGCAAAGTGTAAACTAAAGTGTACACCATAGTGTATATGTAGCAAGGTCCTTATCGATTGAACTTTTCTATTTATACACTGATTTTTGACACGTTTTTTGACGATTGTATTGTTGTCAAGTGTTAATTGGATGAGAAAACTATTTGAAATTTAAACTGTCCAACAGGGTAATGTCGCGTGGCAAAGTGTAAACTAAAGTGTACACCGTAGAGTACATGTAGCAAGATCCTTACCGACTAAACTTTCCTATTTGTACACTGATTTTTGATACGTTGTTTGACACTTGGATTGTTGTCAAATGTCAATTGGATGGAAAAACTGTCTGAAATTTGAACTGTCCAACAGGGTAATGTCGTGTGGCAAAGTGTAAACTAAAGTGTGTGCACCATAGTGTACATATGGCAAGGTTCTTACCTATTGAACTTTACTATTTGTACACTGATTTTTGACACATTGTTTGACACTTGCATTGTTGTCAAGTGTCAATTGGATGGGAAAACTATTTGAAATCTAAACTATCTAGTAGGGTAATGTCACGTGGCAAAGTGTAAAATAAAGTTTACACCATAGTGTACATTTAGCAAGGTTCTTACCGATTGAACTTTGCAATTTGTACACTTATTTTTAACACGCTGTTAGACACTTGCATTGTTGTCGAGTGTCAATTGGATGGGAAAATTATTTGAAATTTAAACTATCCAGTAGGGTAATGTCTCGTGGCAAAGTGTAAACTCAAGTGTACACCATAGTGTACATGTAGCAAGGTCCTTACCGATTGAACTTTGCTATTTGTACACTGATTTTTGACACGTTGTTTGACACACGAATTGATGTCATGTGTCAATTGGATAGGAGAAATGTTTGAAATTTAAACTATCCAACAGGATAATGCCTCGTGACAAAGTGTAAACAAAAGTGTATACCATAGTGTATATGTAGTAAGGTTCTTACCGATTGAACTTTGCTATTTGAACACTAATTTTTGACACGTTGTTTGACACTTGCATTGTTATTAAGTTTCAATTGGATGGAAAAACTGTTTGAAATTTAAACTGTCCAACAGGGTAATATCACGTGGCAAAGTGTAAGCTAAAGTGTGTACACAATAGTGTAAATGTAGCTAGGTGCATACCGATTGAACTTTATTATTTGTACACTGATTTTTGACACTTTGTTCGACACTTGAAATGTTCTCAAGTGTCAATTGGATGGAAAAATTGTTTGAAATTAAAACTGTCCGACAGGGTAATGTCATGTGGCAAAATGTAAACTAAAATGTACAACATAGCGTACATGTTGCAAGGTTCTTACACATCGAACTTTGCTATTCGTACATTGATTTTTGACACGTTGTTTGACACTTGCATTGTTGTTAAGTGTCAATTGGATGGGAAAACTATTTGAAATTTAAACTGTCCTGCAGGGTAATGTCACGTGGCAAAGTGTAAACTAAAGTGTGTACACCATTGTATACATATAACAAGGTTATTACCGAGTGAACTTTACTATTTGTACCCTGATTTTCGACACGTTGTTTGACAATTGCATTGTTGTCAAGTGTCAATTGGATGGAAAAACTGTTTGAAATCTAAACTATCCAGCAGGGTAATGTCACGTGGCAAAGTGTAAACTAAAGTGTACACCATAGTGTACATGTAGCAAGGTCCTTACTGATTGAACTTTTCTATTTGTACACTGATTTTTGACATGCTATTTGATGGTTGCATTGTTGTCAAGTGTCAATTGGATGAGAAAATTGTTTGAAATTTAAACTATCCAATAGGGTAATGTAATGTGGCAGAGTGTAAACTAAAATGTACACCGTAGAGTACATGTAGCAAGATCCTTACCGATTGAACTTTCCTATTTGTACATTGATTTTTGACACGTTGTTTGACACTTGAATTGTGGTCAAGTGTCAATTGGATGGGAAAACTATTTGAAATTTAAACTGTCCAACAGGGTAATGTCACATGGCAAAGTGTAAACCAAAGTGTGTACACCATAGTGTACATATTACAAAGTTCTTACCTATTGAACTTTGCTACTTGTACACTCATTTTTGACACGTTGTTTGACACTTGCATTGTAGTCAAGTGCCAATTGGATAAGAAAACTATTTGATATCTAAACTATCCAGCAGGGTCATGTCACGTGGCAAAGTGTAAAATAAAGTGTACACCAGACTGTACATGTAGCAAGGTTCTTACCGATTGAACTTCAATGTTTGTATATTGATTTTTGACACATTGTTGGACACTTTCACAATTGTCAAGTTTCAATTAGATGGGAATACCATTCGAAATTTAAACTGTCTAGTAGGGTAGTATTTTCTGGCAAAGTGTAAACTAAAGTGTACACCATAGAGTACATGCAGCAAGGTCCTTACCGATCGAACTTTTCTATTTGTACGCTGATTTTTGACACGTTGTTGGACGATTGCATTGTTGTCAAGGGTCAATTGGATAGCAAAATTGTTTGAAATTTAAACTATCCTACAGGGTAATTTTACGTGGCGAAGTGTAAACTGAAGTGTACACCATACTGTACATGTTGCAAGGTTCTTACCGATTGTACTTTGCTATTTGTACACTAATTTTTGACACGTTGTTTGACACTTGCATTGTTCTCAAGTATCAATTGGATAGAAAAACTGTTTTAAATTTAAACTGTCCGACAAGGTAATTTCACATGGCAAAGTGAAAACTTAAGTGTACATGTAGCGAAGTCCTTACC
Source organism: Olea europaea var. sylvestris (assembly GCF_002742605.1). NCBI lineage: Eukaryota > Viridiplantae > Streptophyta > Magnoliopsida > Lamiales > Oleaceae > Olea > Olea europaea. The sequence continues at coordinate 483,027 of NW_019264345.1, read as the reverse complement.
GATTGAACTTTGCTATTTGTACACTAATTTTTGACACGTTGTTTGACACATGCACTGTTGTCAAGTGTCAATTGGATGGAAAAAATGTTCGAAATTTAAACTGTCCAATAGGGTAATGACATGTGGTAACGTGTAAACTAAAGTGTACACTATAGTGTACATGTTGCAAGGTTCTTACCGATTGTACTTTGCTATTTGTACACTAATTTTTGACACGTTGTTTGACAATTGCATTGTTCTCAAGTATCAATTGGATAGGAAAAATGTTTCAAATTTAAATTGTCCGGCAAAGTGATTTCACTTGGCAAAGTGTAAACTCAAGTGTACACCATAGTGTACATGTAGCAAAGTCCTTGCCGATTAAACTTTGCTGTTTGTACACTGATTTTTGACCCATTGTTTGACACTTTTGTTTTTGTCAAGTGTCAATTAGATGGGAAAACTATTTGAAATTTAAATTATCCTACAAAGTAATGACTTTTGGCGAAGTGAATACTAAAGTGTACATGCAGTAAGGTTCTTACCGATTGAACTTTTCTGTTTGTACACTGATTTTTGACATGTTGTTTGACACTTTCATTGTTGTCAATGTCAATTAGATGGGAAAACTATTTGAAATTTAAACTGTCCAGTAAGGAAATGTCTTTTGGCAAAGTGAATACTAAAGTGTACACCACAGTGTACATGTGGCAAGGTCCTTACCGATTGAACTTTTCTATTTGTACACTGATTTTTGACACGTTGTTTGACACTTGCATTGTTGCCAAGTGTCAATTGGAAGGGAAAACTATTTGAAATTTAAACTATCCAACAGTGTAATGTCACATGGCAAAGTATAACCTAAAGTGTACACTGTAGAGTACATGTAGCAACATCCTTACTGATTGAAATTTCCTATTTGTACACTAATTTTTGACTTGTTGTTTGACACATACAATGTTGCCAAGTGTTAATTGGATGGCAAAACTGTTTGAAATTTAAACTGTCCAGTAAGGTAATGTGACGTGGCAACGTGTAAACTAAATTGTTCACCATAGTATACATGTAACAAGGTTCTTACTGATTGAATTTTGCTATTTGTACACTGATTTTTGACACATTGTTTGACACTTGCATTGTTGTCAAGTGTTAAATGGACGAAAAAATTATTTGAATTTTAAATTGTCCAACTGGGTAATGTCACATGGCAAAGTGTAGGCTAAAGTGTACACCATAGTGTTCATGTAGCAAGGTTCACATCGATTGAACTTTGCTGTTTGTGCATTGATTTTTGACACATTGTTTGACACTTTCATTGTCGTCAAGTGTCAATTAGATGGGAAAACTATTTGAAATTTAAACTGTCCAGCAGGGTAATGTCTTTTATTAAAGTGTAAACTAAAATATATATCATAGTGTACATGTAGCAAGGTTCTTACCGATTGAACTTTACAATTTGTACACTGATTTTTGACACGTTGTTTGACACATGCTTTCTTGTCAAGTGTCAATTGGATGGAAAAATTGTTTGAAATTTAAATGGTCCAATAGGGTAATGTCACGCGGCAAAGTGTAAACAAAAGTGTACACCATAGTTTACATGTAGCAAGGTTCTTACCGATTGAACTTTACTATTTGTACACTGATTTTTGACATGCTGTTTGACACTTACATTGTTGTTAAGTGTCAATTGGATGGATAAATTGTTTGAAATTTAAACTGTCCACCAGGATAATGTCACATGACAAAGTGTAAATTAGAGTATCTATCATAGTGTACACGTAGCAAGGTTCTTACCAATTGAACTTTGCTATTTTTACACTAATTTTTGACACGTTGTTTGACACATACATTGTTGTCAAGTGTCAATTGGACGGGAAAAATGTTTGAAATTTAAATTGTCCAACAGGGTATTGTCATGTGGCAAAGTGTAAACAAAAGTGTACAACGTAGTGAACATATAGCAAGGTTCTCACCGATTGAACTTTGCTATTTGTACATTGATTTTTGACACATTGTTTGACACCTGCATTGCTGTCAAGTGTCAATTGGATGGAAAAACTATTGGAAATTTAAATTGTCCAACAGGGTAAAGTCATGTGGCAATGTGTGAACTAAATTGTAAACCATAGTGTACATGTAGCAAGGTTTTTACCGATTGAACTTTGCTATTTGTACACAGATTTTTGACATGTTGTTTTACACTTGCATTGTTGTCAAGTGTCAATTGGATGGAAAAAAATATTTTAAATTTAAACTGTCCAACAGGATAATATCACGTGGCAAAGTGTAAACTAAAGTGTAAACCATAGTGTACACGTAGCAATGTCCTTACCAATTGAAATTTGCTATTTGTGCACTGTTTTTGACCCGTTGTTTTACACTTGCATTGCCGCCAAGTGTCAATTGGATAGGAGTCAATTTGATGTTCAATGCCTTGAATAGATGGCAATCCAATTGGTGCATCCTCCGAAAATACACCGTCGAATTCCTGCAACAAAGACTTAGCCAAACTAGGGAGTGTGGGTTAGTTTCCTCAAAATTGAGGAGTGATTCCTTATAAACAAACAAGATCATCTTTTTCTCTCAACTACCGCCCTCCCCAAATCACTCTCTTTTGCAAAGAAATTCAATAATGTTTTCTCTCTTCTCTCGGGGCACTCTCTTTCTTTTCTCTCTTGTGATTGCTCTCTCTTTTTCTCTCTAATGGCTATCTCAACATTTTCTCTCTTTTTCTCCAACTCACTATTTGCTCTCATTTTTTCTAACTCTTTTACTCTCTTCTCTTCCTCACTTCTCAATTTTAATTGGTTCTCATAGACTTGCGCCGGTGTTAATGGCACAAGAGTAATGGTCCTTCCATCCTTACTTCCACTTTTTTCAAGTGTCAATTAGATGGGAAAACTATTTGAAATTTGAACTATCCAACAGGGTAATGTCACGTAGCAAAGTGTAAACTAAATTGTATACCATAATGTACATGTAGCAAGGTTCTTATCGATCAAACTTTGCTATTTGTACACTAATTTTTGACCCGTTGTTTGACACTTACATTTTTGTTAAGTGTCAATTGGATGGGAAAGTTATTTGGAATTTAAACTGTCCAACAGGTTAATGTCACTTGACAAAGTGTAAACTAAAGTGTACGCCATAGTGTACATGTAGCAAGGTTCTTACCGATTGAACTTTGCTATTAGTACACTAATTTTTGACCCGTTGTTTGATACTTCCACTTTTTTCAAGTGTCAATTAGATGGGAAAACTGTTTGAAATTTGAACTATCCAACAGGATAATGTCACGTAGCAAAGTGTAAACTAAATTGTATACCATAATGTACATGTAGCAAGGTTCTTATCGATCAAACTTTGCTATTTGTACACTAATTTTTGACTCGTTGTTTGACACTTACATTTTTGTAAAGTGTCAATTGGATGGAAAATTATTTGGAATTTAAACTGTCCAACAGGTTAATGTCACCTGACAAAGTGTACAACATAGCGTACATGTTGCAAGGTTCTTACACATTGAACTTTGCTATTCGTACATTGATTTTTGACACGTTGTTTGAAACTTGCATTGTTGTTCAGTGTCAATTGGATGGGAAAACTGTTTGAAATTTAAACTGTCCTGCAGGGTAATGTCACGTGGCAAAGTGTAAACTAAAGTGTGTACACCATTGTATACATATAACAAGGTTCTTACCGATTAAACTTTGCTATTTGTACACTGATTTTTGACCCGTTGTTTGACACTTGCATTTTTGTCAAGTGTCAATTGGATGGGAAAACTGCTTGAAATTTTAACTATCCGACAGGGTAATGTCACGTGGCAAAGTGTAAACCAAATTGTACACCATAGTGTACATGTAGCAAGGTTCTTACCGATTGAACTTTGCTATTTGTACACTAATATTTGACCCGTTGTTTAACATTTGCATTTTTGCCAAGTTTCAATTGGATGGGAAAACCAAGGTCCTTACCGATTGAACATTGCTATTTGTATACTGATTTTTGATACGTTGTTTAGCACTTGCATTGTTGTTAAGGGTTAATTGGACGGGAAAACTATTTGTAATTTAAACTGATCAACAGGGTAGTGTTACGTGGCAAAGTGTAAACGAAAGTGTACTTCGTAGTGTACATGTCGCAAGGTTCTTACCGATTGAACTTTGCTATTTCTACACTGATTTTTGACACTTGCATTGTTGCCAAGTGTCAATTGGATGAGAAAACTATTTGAAATTTAAATTGTCCAACAGTGTAATGTCACGTGGCAAAGTGTAAACTTTACGCCATAACGTAGATGTTGCAAGGTTCTTACCGATTGAACTTTGCTATCTTTACACTGATTTTTGACACGTTGTTTGACACTTATATTGTTGTCAAGTGTCAATTGGATGGGAAAACTGTTTTAAATTTAAACTATCCAACAGGGTAATTTCATGTGACAAAGTGTAAACTAAGGTGTATACCATAGTGTACATGTAGTAAGGTTCTCACCGATTGAACTTTGCCATTTGTACACTGATTTTCAACACGTTGTTTGACACTTGAATTGTTGTCAAGTGTCAATTGGACGGGAAAACTATTTGAAATTTAAACTGTCCAACAAGTTAATGTCACATGGCAAAGTGTAAACTAAAGTGTACGCCATAGTGTCTATGTAGCAGGGTTCTTACCGGTTGAATTTTGCTATTTGTACACCGATTTTTGACATGTTGATTTACACTTGCATTGTTTTTAAGTGTCAATTGGATGGGACAACAGTTCAAAATTTAAACTGTCCAACAGGGTAATGTCATGTGACAAAATGTAAACTAAAGTATACTCCATAGTGTACATGTAGCAAAGTTCTTACCGATTGAACTTTACTATTTGTACACAGATTTTGGACACGTTGTTTCACACTTGCATTGTTGTCAAGTGTCAATTGGACGGAAAAATTATTTGAAATTTAAACTGTCCAACAGTGTAATGTCATATGGCAAAGTGTAAACTAAAGTGTACGCCATAGTGTACATGCAGCAGGGTTCTTACCGATCGAATTTTTGCTATTTGCACACTGGTTTTTGACACGTTTATTGACACTTGCATTGTTGTCAAGTGTTAATTGGATGCAAAAACTATTTGAAATTTAAACTCTCCAGTAGGGTAGTGACACGTGGCATAGTTTAAACTAAAGTGTACTCTATAGTGTACATGTCGTAAGGATCTTACCGATCGAACTTTGCTATTTGTACACCAATTTTTGACATGTTGATTTATACTTGCATTGTTTTCAAGTGGCAATTGGATGGGAAAACTATTTGAAATTTAAACTATCCAACACGGTAATGAGATGCGACAAAATGTAAACTAAAGTGTACGCCGTAGTGTACATATAGTAAGATTCTTACCAATTGAACTTTGCTAATTGTATACAGATTTTGGACACGTTGTTTCACACTTGCAATGTAGTCAAGTGTCAATTGGATGGGAAAAATATTTGAAATTTAAACTGTCCAATAGGTTAATGTCACATAGCAAAGTGTAAACTAAAGTGTACGTCATAGTTTATTGTAGCAAGGTCCTTACCGATCGAACATTGCTATTTGTCCACTGATTTTTGATTAGTTGTTTAACACTTGCATTGTTGTTAAGTGTCAATTGGATGGAAAAACTGTTTAAAATTTAAACTGTACAATAGGGTAGTGTCACGTGACAAAGTGTAAACTAAAGTGTACTCCGTAGTGTACATGTTGCAAGGTTTCTTACCGATTGAACTTTGGTATTTGTACATTGATTTTTGGAACATTGTTTGCCACTTGCATTGTTGTCAAGTGTCAATTGGATGGGGAAACTAATTGAAATTTAAACTGTCCAACAGTGTAATGTCACGTGATAAGGTGTAAACTAAAGTGTACGCCGTAGTGTACATATTGCAAAGTTCTTACCGATTGAACTTTGCTATCTTTACACTAATTTTTGACACATTGTTTGACACTTGCATTGTTGTCAAGTGTCAAATGGATGGGAAAGCTATTTGAAATCTAAACTTTCCAGCAGGGTAGTGTCACATGGCAATGTGTAAACTAAAGTATACTCGATATTGTACACGTCGCAAGGTTCTTATCGATTGAACTTTGCTATTTGTACACTGATTTTTGACACGTTGTTTTACACTTGTATTGTTGTCAAGGGTCAATTGGATGGAAAAAATGTTTGAAATTTAAACTGTCCAGCTGGGTAATGACACGTGATAATGTATAACTAAAGCGTGTACACCATAGTGTACATGTAGCAAGATTCTTACTGATTGAACTTTGCTATTTGTACACTGATTTTTGACACGTTGTTTGACACTTGCATTGTTATCAAGTGTCAATTGGATGGGAAAAATGTTTGAAATTTAAACTGCCATACAGTGTAATGTCATGTGATAATGTGTAAACTAAAGTGTACACCATAGTGTACATGCAGTAAGGTTCTCACCAATTGAACTTTGCTATTTGTACAATGATTTTCAACACGTTGTTTAACACTTGCAATGTTTTCAAGTGTCAATTGGATGGGAAAATTGTTTGAAATTTAAACTGCCCAACAGGGTAATGTCACGTGGTAAAATGTAAACTAAAGTGTACGCCATAGAGTACATGCAGCAGGGTTCTTACCGATTGAACTTTGCTATTTGTAAACTGGTTTTTGACACGTTTATTAACACTTGTATTGTTGTCAAGTGTCAATTAGATGGGAAAACTGTTTGAAATTTAAAATGTCCAACAGGGTAGTGACACATGGCACAGTTTAAACTAAAGTGTACTCCATAGTACACATGTCGCAAGGTTCTTACCGATTGAACTTTGCTATTTGTACATCGAATTTTGACATGTTTATTTACACTTGCATTATTTTCAAGTGTCAATTGGATGGGAAAACTGTTTGAAAGTTAAGCTGTCCAACAGGATAATGTTATGCGAGAAAATGTAAACTAAAGTGTACACCATAGTGTACATGTAGCAATGTTCTTACCGATTGGACTTTGCTAATTCTACATAGATTTTGGACACATTGTTTCACACTTGCATTGCAATCAAGTGTTAAATGGATGGGAAAACTGTTTGAAATTTAAACTGTCCAGTAGGGTAATGTCACATGGCAAAGTGTAAACTAAAGTGCACGTCATAGTGTATTGTATCATGGTTCTTACCGATTGAACATTGCTATTTGTACACTGATTTTCGATACGTTGTTTAACACTTCCACTGTTGTTAAGTGTCAATTAGATGGGAAAACTATTTGAAATTTAAACTGTACAATAGGGTAGTGTCACGTGGCAAAGTGTACTCCGTAGTGTACATGTCGCAAGGTTCTTACCGATTGAATTTGCTATTTGTACACTGATTTTTGGCACATTATTTTACACTTGCATTGTTATCAAGTGTCAATTGGATGGGAAAACTATTTGAAATTTAAGCTGTCCAGGAAGGTATTGTCACGTGACAAAGTGTAGACTAAAGTGTACTCCATAGTGTACATGTTGCAAGGTTCTTACAGATCGAAGTTTGCTATTTGAACTCTAATTTTTGACACGTTTAACACTTGCATTGTTGTCAAGTGTTAGTTGGAAATAAAAACTGCTTGAAATTTAAACTGTCCAATAGGGTAGTATCATGTGACAAAGTGTAAACTAAAGTGTACTCTATAGTGTACATGTTGCAAGGTTCATACCGATTGAACTTTGCTATTTGTACACTAATTTTTGACACGTTGTTTGACACTTGCATTGTTGTCAAGGGTCAATTGGATGGGGAAAATGTTTGAAATTTAAGCTATCTAACAAGGTAGTATCACGTGACAAAGTGTAAACTAAAGTATTCTCTATAGTGTACGTGTCGCAAGGTTCTTACCGATTGAACTTTACTACTTGTACACTGATTTTTGACACGTTGATTTACACTTGCATTGTTGTCAAGTGTCAATTGGATGAAAAAAATGTTTGAAATTTAAACTATCTAGCAGGGTAATGACACGTGACAAAGTTTAACTAAAGCATGTACACCATAGTGTACATGTAGCAAGATTCTTACTGATTGAACTTTGCTATTTGTAAACAGATTTTTGACACGTTGTTTGACATTTGTATTGTTGTTAAGTGTCAATTGGATGGGAAAGCTGTTTGAAATTTAAACTGTCCAGCGGGGTAGTGTCACGTGGCAAAGTGTAAACTAAATTATACGCTATAGTGTTCATGTAGTAAGGTTCGTACCGATTGAATTTTGCTATTTGTACACTGATTTTTGACACGTTGTTTGACACTTGCATTGTTGTTAAGAGTCAACTGGATGCAAAAACTATTTGAAATTTAAATTGTACAACAAGGTAGTGTCACGTGGCAAAGTGTAAACTAAAGTGTACTCCGTAGTGTACATGTCGCAATGTTCTTACCGATTGAACTTTGCTATTTGTACACTGATTTTTGGCACGTTATTTGACACTTGCATTGTTATCAAGTGTCAATTGGATGGGAAAACTATTTAAAATTTAAGTTGTCCAGGAAGGTATTGTCACGTGATAAAGTGTAAACTAAAGTGTACTCCATAGTATACATGTTGCAAGGTTCTTACAGGTCGAAGTTTGCTATTTTAACTCTAATTTTTGACACGTTTAACACTTGCATTGTTGTCAAGTGTTAGTTGGACATGAAAACTGTTTGAAATTTAAACTGTCCAGCAGGGTAGTGTCATGTGGCAAAGTGTAAACTAAAGTGTACTCTATAGTGTACGTGTTGCAAGGTTCATACCGATTGAACTTTGCTATTTGTACACTAATTTTTGACACGTTGTTTGACACTTGCATTGTTGTCAAGGGTCAATTGGATGGGGAAAATGTCTGAAATTTAAGCTGTCCAGCAAGGTAGTATCACGTGACAAAGTGTAAACTAAATTGTACTCTATAGTATACATGTCGCAAGGTTCTTACCGATTGAACTTTACCACTTGTACACTGATTTTTGACACGTTGATTTACACTTGCATTGTTGTCAAGTGTCAATTGGATGAAAAAATGTTTGAAATTTAAACTATCCAGCAGGGTAATGACACGTGACAAAGTTTAACTAAAGCATGTACACCATAGTGTACATGTAGCAAGATTCTTACCGATTGAACTTTGCTATTTGTACACAGATTTTTGACACGTTGTTTGACATTTGTATTATTTTTAAGTGTCAATTGGATGGGAAAGCTGTTTGAAATTTAAACTGTCCAGCGGGGTAGTGTCACGTGGCAAAGTGTAAACTAAATTATACGCTATAGTGTTCATGTAGTAAGGTTCGTACCGATTGAATTTTGCTATTTGTACACTAATTTTTGACACGTCGTTTGACTCTTGCATTTTTGTTAAGAGTCAATTGGATGCAAAAACTATTTTAAATTTAAACTATTCAATAGGGTAGTGTCACATGGCAAAGTGTAAACTAAAGTATACTCCATAGTGTACATGTAGCAATGTTCTTACCGATTGAACTTTGCCATCTGTACACCGATTTTTGACACATTGATTTATAATTGCATGGTTATCGAGTGTCAATTGGATGGAAAAATTGTTTGAAATTTAAACTGTCCAACAGGGAAATGTTACGTGGCAAAGTGTAGATCATAGTGTACATGTATCAAGGTTCTTATAGATTGAACTTTGCTATTTCTACACCGATTTTGGACACATTGTTTCACACTTGCATTGTAGTCAAGCGTCAATTGGATGCGAAAACTGTTTGAAATTTAAACGATCTAGTAGGGTAGTGTCACGTGGCAATGTGCAAACTTTATTGTACTCCATAGTGTACATGTCGCAATGTTCTTACCGATTGAATTTTGCTATTTGCACACTGATTTTTGACACGTTGATTTACACTTGCATTGTTATCAAGTGTCAATTGGATGAGAAAACTGTTCAAAATTTAAACTGTCCAGCAAGGTAGTGTCACGTGACAAAGTGTAAACAAAAGTGTACACCATAGTGTACAAGTTTCAAGGTTCTTACCGATCGAAGTTTGATATTTGAACACTGATTTTTGACACGTTGTTTGACACTTGCATTGTTGTCAAGTGTTAGTTGGACACAAATACTGTTTGAAATTTAAGCTGTCCAGCAGGGTAGTGTCATGTGGCAAAGTGTAAACTAAAGTGTACTCTATAGTGTACATGTTGCAAGGTTCTTACCGATTGAACTTTACTATTTGTACACTGATTTTTGACAAGTTGTTTGACACTTGCATTATTGTAAAGTGTCAATTGGATGGGAAAACTGTTTGAAATTTAAGTTCTCCAGCTAGGTAGTATCACATGAAAAAGTGTAAACTAAAGTGTACTCTATAGTGTACATGTCGCAAGGTCCTTACCGATTTAACTTTACTACTTGTACACTGATTTTTGACACTTTAATTTACACTTGCATTGTTGTCAAGTGTCAATTGGATGAAAAAATGTTTGAAATTTAAACTGTCCAGCAGGGTAATGACACGTGAAAAAGTTCAACTAAAGCATGTACACCATAGTGTACATGTAGCAAGATTCTTACCGATTGAACTTTGCTATTTGTACACTTATTTTTGACACGTTGTTTGTCACTTGCATTGTTGTCAAGTGTCAATTGGATGGGATAACTGTTTGAAATTTAAACTATCTAGTAGGGTAGTGTCACGTGGAAAAGTGTAAACTAAAGTGTACTCTATAGTGTACATGTCGCAAGGTTCTTACCGATTGAACTTTGCAATTTTTACACTTTTTTTTGACTGGTTGTTTGACACTTGCGTTGTTGTGAAGCGTCAATTGGTTGGGAAAACTATTTGAAATTTGAGCTGTCCAACAGGGTAGTGTCACGTGATAAAGTGTAATCTAAAGTGAACTCCATAGTGTACATGTCACAAGGTTCTTACCGATTGAACTTTGCTATTTGTACACTGATTTTTGACACGTTGTTTTACACTTGCATTGTTGTCAAATGTCAATTCGATGAAAAAAAGTTTGAAATTTGAACTGTCCAGCAGGGTAAAGACGCGTGGCAAAGTTTAACTAAAGCATGTACACCATAGTGTACGTGTAGCAAGATTCTTACCGATTGAACTTTGCGATTTGTACACTGATTTTTGACACGTTGTTTGACACTTGCATTGTTGTCAAGGGTCAATTAGATGAGAAAATTATTTGAAATTTAAACTGTCCAGCGGGGTAGTGTCGTGTGGCAAAGTGTAAACTAAAGTGTACTCCATAGTGTACATGTCGCAAGGTTCTTATCGATTGAACTTTGCTATTTGTACACTGATTTCTGACAGGTTGTTTTACACTTGCATTGTTATCAAGTGTCAATTGGATGGAAAAACTGTTTGAAATTTAAATTGTCCAATAGGGTAATGTCATGTGACAAAGTGTAAACTAAAGTGTACACCATAGTGTACATGTAGCAAGGTTCTTATCTATTGAACTTTGCTATTTGTACACTAATTTTTGACACGTTGTTTGACACTTGCATTGTCGTCAAGTGTCAATTGGACAAGAAAACTGTTTGAAATTTAAACTCTCCAACAGGGTAATATCACGTGGCAAAGTCTAAACTAAAGTGTACGTCATAGTGTACATGTAGTAGGGTTTTTACCGATTGAACTTTGCTATTTGTACGCTAGTTTTTGATGCGTTTATGGACACTTGCATTGTTGTCAAGTGTCAATTCGATGCAAAAACTATTTGAAATTTAAACTGTCTAGCAAGGTAGTGACACATGGCATTGTTTAAACTAAAGTGTACTCCATAGTGTACGAGTCGCAAGGTTCTTACCAATTGAACTTTGCTATTTGTACACCAATTTTTAACATGTTGATTTACACTTGCATTGTTTTCATGTGTCAATTGGATGGAGAAACTGTTTGAAATTTAAACTGTCCAACAGGGTATTGTCATGTGACAAAATGTAAACTAAAGTGTACACCATAGTGTACATGTAGCAATATACTCACCGATTGAACTTTGCTAATTGTACACAGATTTTGGAAACTTTGTTTCACACTTGCATTGTTGTCAAGTGTCAATTGGATTGGAAAATTGTTTGAAATTTAAATAGTCCAACAGGGTAATATCACGTGGCAAAGTGTAAACTAAAGTGTACGCCATAGTGTACATGTAGCAGGGTTCTTACCGATTGAACTTTGCTATTTGTACACTCGTTTTTGACACGTTTATGGACACTTACATTGTTGTCAATTGTCAATTAGATGCAGAAACTGTTTGAAATTTAAACTGTCCAGCAAAGTAGTGTCACGTGGCAAAGTGTAAACTAAAGTGTACTCCGTAGTGTACATGTCGCATGGTTCTTACCGATTGAACTTTGCTATTTGTACACTGATTTTTGACGCGTTATTTTACACTTGCATTGTTATCAAGTGTCAATTGGATGGGAAAACTGTTTGAAATTTAAACTGTCCAACAGGGTAATGTCATGTGACAAAGTGTAAACTAAAGTGTACATGTAGCAAGGTTCTTACCAAATGAAATTTGCTATTTGTACACTGATTTGTGACACGTTATTTGACACTTGCATTGTTGTCAAGTATTAATTGGGCGGTAAAATTGTTTGAAATTTAAACTGTCCAACAGGGTAATGTAACGTGGCAAAGTGTAAACTAAATTGTACGCCATAGTGTACTTGTAGCAGGGTTTTTACTGATTGAACTTTGCTATTTGTACACTGGTTTTTGACATGTTTATGGACACTTGCATTGTTGTCAAGTGTCAATTGGATGCGAAAACTGTTTGAAATTTAAACTGTCAAACAGGGTAGTGACAAGTGGCATTGTTTAAACTAAAGTGTACTCCATAGTGTACATGTCGCAAGGTTCTTACTGATTGAACTTTGCTATTTGTACACCAATTTTTGACATGTTGATTTATACTTGCATTGTTTTCAAGTGTCAATTGGATGGGAAAACTATTTGAAATTTCAACTGTCCAACAGGGTAACGTCATGTGGCACTGATTTTTGACACATTGTTTAACACTTGCATTGTTCTCAAGTGTCAATTGGATGAAAAATTTGTTCGAAATTTAAATTGTCCAATAGGGTAATAACACGTGGCAAAGTGTAAATTAAAGTGTACACCATAGTGTACATGTAGCAAGGTTCTTACCGATTGAACTTCGCTATCTGTACACTGATTTTTGACATGTTGTTTGAGACTTACATTGTTGTCAAGTGTCAATTGGATGGAAAAACTGTTTGAAATTTAATTAGTCCAATAGGGTAATGTCACGTGGTAAAGTATAAACTAAAGTGTACACCATATTATACATGTAGCAAGGTTCTTACTGATTGAACTTTGCTATTTTTATGATGATTTTCAACACGTTGCTTGACACTTGCATTGTTTTCAAGTGTCAATTGGATCGGAAAACTATTTGAAATTCAAACTGTCCAACGGGGTTATGTCACGTGGCAAAGTGTAAACTAAAGTGTACACCATAGGGTACATTTAACAAGATTCTTACCGATTGAACTTTGCTATTCGTACGATGATTTTCGACACATTGTTTGACACTTGCATTGTTGTCAAGTTTCAATTTGATGGGAAAACTTTAGGATCCCAAATAATTCTAGACACCTTAGTGGCACTAAGACATGAATATAGGATGACTTAAGTATACTTTAGATTTTTAGCCTCACTGGAGACCCATTTTCGACATAGGAAACATTCGGTTTGGAAAATGATATCTAACTAAAAGTTGTAGCTCCTTGAGATAGCTTTCCAACGCACTTTGAATTACCTCAATCAGATATCGGGAGAAGAGGTTATGATAAAAACACTGAAGGCTGTGCAGTGTCAACCAGACTACAACCAGTCGACCGAAATTGCCTGAAATGAAAATTCTCGTTTTTCTCTTGAATTTAAATATTTATTTTCATCAATTATTTTCTCAAAGGGTCACCCACGTTTTTGGCAATAAAAACCCCATTAAATTGAAGCATTTAACCTCAAACTTAAATGGCACCCATGTTTTCTCTCTTAAATGAAATTTGACCCTTCATTTGCTTTAAGTTATGAGATATTTACCTATAAATAGAGATCTCATTTCACTCATTTTTTCTCACACCAAAAGCAAGAGCTTTTACATACTAAAGAAAGAGTTTCCAGGAGAGAAAAAGAGAGGGAGGAAAACTATTTTTCCTAGAAGTTTAAGAAGTGTTCTCAAGCATTTTTCATAGAAGTTTTGGTGCTATCAAGAAGTGTCTTCAAGCATCAATTCTCAACGGTTTTCAAACATTCAAGGAGTGCATTTCTTTCAACGTCCAAGTTTTATCGAAGTCTTCAATCTAAGTTTTCAAAGTTTCAAAAGCATCAATCAAGGTAGGCAGAGGTGCAATGTGTTTAATCGTGTTAAGTTATAAGTTTCAATTCATGTTAATATTTGTATGTCAAATGGTACTCCTGGTACGACATGTATGAAAAGTTATAAAGTTAATGTTTTGAAATGCATAGCTTGATCACGAATGCACCTATGACACCTATTGAGTTTTTCAACTCACAGGTTTAATCTCATCTCAACAGATTGAAGGAATTCTACCTCGGGCATGGATGAAGGAGAAGATGGAGAGTGATGCAACGAGCCCATGAAAATCCGGTGAATAAGTGATTTGGATTTATTTTTATGAAATGTTTTCCAATGTTATTTCTTTAAAGTTTTGAATAACGCAGAATACGAGAACAAGTTATTGCCATGCCCTTATTAATTTGTGGGATGATGTAATCCATGAGGAGCCTGAGGAGGATCCTTTGGCTGAGGAAGAAGATCCCGAAGAAGAACCCGAGGATGATCTAGAGAATGATCCTAAGCCTGAGCCACAGGTTGAGATGGACATAGAGTCCGGACCTGAGGTGGAAGACTCCACCGAAGCTGAAGCTCCACCAAAGAAGATCCGTAGAACTTATAGGGATTAGATTTAAATCCTTGTAATAGCTTCCCTTATGTCAAGAAATAAAATACTATCTTCTTTGCTTTAGTATTCGAAGAATGAAACTAATAAGAACCATATGTTTTGTCTAAAGGAAATGGCCCGCGCAAACCAAAACTTGATAAGAGACCTCCTCAGAGCGGTTCAAGACCTAGGCAGGCAAAACCCAAACCAAGCTCAACCCCTACCACTAGCTCCTAATGTTCCAAACCATACTTCAGTGGTCAAGCAATTTCATAGGCACAAGCCCCCTACCTTCAACGGAGCAGCTGATCCACTTGTAGCCGAGGAGTGGCTTCGCAAGTTGGAGCGTATATTTTATTTGTACACTGATTTTTGACACGTTGTTTGACAATTGCATTGTTGTCAAGTATCAATTGGATGGGAAAACTGTTTGAAATTTAAACTGTCCAATAGGGTAATGTCACGTGGTAAAGTGTAAACTAAAGTGTATACCGTAGTGTACATGTAGCAAGGTTTTTACCGATTGAGGTTTGCTATTTGTACACTGATTTTCGACACGTTGCTTTACACTTCCATTGTTGTCAAGTGACAATTGGATGGGAAAACTTAAAGAAATTTAAACTGTCCAATAGGGTATTGTCACGTGACAAAGTGTCAACTGAAGTGTATACCATAGTGTACATGTAGCAAGGTTCTTACCGATTTAACTTTACAATTTGTACACCGATTTTTGACACATTTTTTGACACTTGCATTGTTGTCAAGTGTCAATTGGATGGAAAAACTATTTGAAATTTAAACTGTCCAACAAGGTAATGTCACGTGACAAAGTGTAAACTAAAGTGTACACCATATTGTACATGTAACAAGGTCCTTACCAATTGAACTTTACAATATGTACACCACTTTTTGACATGTTGTTTGACACTTGTATTGTTGTCAAGTGTCAGCTAGATGGAAAAACTGTTTGAAATTTAAACTGTCCAACAAGGCAATGTCACGTGGCAGAGTGTAAACTAAAGTGTACACCATATTGTACATGTAGCAAGGTCCTTTCAAATTGAACTTTGCTATTTGCACACTGATTCTTGACACGTTGCTTGACACTTGTATTGTTGTCAAGTGTCAATTGGATGGAAAAGCTTGTTGAAATTAAAACTTTTCAACAGGGTAATGTCACGTGGCAAAGTGCCAACTGAAGTGTATACCATAGTGTACATGTAGCAAGGTTCTTATCGATTGAACTTTGCAATTTGTACACCGATTTCTGACACATTGTTTGACACTTGCGTTGCTGTCAAGTGTCAATTAGATGGGAAAACTGTTTGAAATTTAAATTGTACAACATGGTAATGTCACGTGGCAAAGTGTAAAATAAAATGTACACCATAGTGTACATGTAGCATGGTCCTTACTGATTGAACTTTGCTATTTACACACTTATTTTTGACACGTTGGTTGACACTTACATTGTTGTCTAGTATCAATTGAATGGGAAAATTGTTTGAAATTTAAACTGTCCAACAAGGAAATATCACTTGGCAAAGTGTAAACTAAAGTGTACACCATATTGTACATGTTGCAAGGTCCTTACCAATTGAATTTTGCTATTTGTACACTAATTTTTGACACGTTGTTTGACACTTACATTGTTGCAAAGTGTCAGTTGGATGGAAAACTGTTTGAAATTTAAACTGTCCAATAGGGTAATGTCAGTAAACTAAAGTCTACACCATGTTGTACATGTAGCAAGGTCCTTACCGATTGAACTTTGCTGTTTGTACACTGATTTTTGACACGTTGTTTGACACTTGCATTGTTGTTAAGTGTCAATTGGATGGAAAAACTATTTGAAATTTAAACTGACCAACAGGGCAATGTCACGTGGTAAAGTGTAAACTAAAGTGTACATGTAGCAAGGTTCTTACTGATTGCAGTTTGCTATTTACACACAGATTTTTTACACATTGTTTGATAGTTGCATTGTTGTCAAGTGTGAATTGGAAGGGAAAACTATTTGAAATTTGTACTAGCTAACATGGTAATGTCACGTGTTAAAGTGCGAACAAAAGTGTACACCATAGTGTACATATAGCAAGGTCCTTACCGATTGAACTTTTCTATTTTTACACTGATTTTTGAAACATGTTTTGACACTTGCATTGTTGCCAAGTGTCAATTGGATGGGAAAACTATTTGAAATTTAAACTGTCCAACAGGGTAATGTCACGTGGCAAAGTGTAAACTAAAATGTACACCAGATTGTACATGTAGCAAGGTCCTTATCGATTGAACTATGCTGTTTGTACACTGATTTTTTACATATTGCTTGACACTTGCATTGTTATTAAGTGTCAATTGGATGGCAAAACTGTTTGAAATTTAAATTGTCCGATAAGGTAACGTCTCGTGGTAAAGTGTAAATAAAAGTGTACAACATAGTGTACGTGTACCAAGGTTCTTACCGATTGAGCTTTGCTATTTGTACACTAATTTTTAACATGTTGTTTGACACTTGCATTGTTGTTAAGCGTCAATTGGATGGAAAAACTGTTTGAAATTTAAATTGTCAAATAGGGTAATGTCACGCGGCAAAGTGTGCACCATATTGTACATGTAGCAAGGTCCTTACCAATTGAACTTTACAGTTTGTACACTGACTTTTGACACGTTGTTTAACACTTGTATTATTGTTAAGTGTCAATTGGATGGGAAACCTATTTGAAATTTAAACTGTCCAACAGGGTAATGTCACGTGGTGAAGTGTAAACTAGAGTGTGCACCATAGTGTGCATGTAGCAAGGTTCTTACCGATTGAACTTTGCTATTTGTATACTGATTTTTGACACGTTGTTTGACATTTGCATTGTTGTTAAGTGTCAATTAGAAGGGAAAACTGTTTGAAATTTAAAATGTCGAACTGGGTAACGTCACGTGGCAAAGTGTAAAGAAAAGTGTACATGCAGCATGGTCCTTACCGATTAAACTTTGCAATTTGTACACTGATTTTTGATACATTGTTTGACACTTGCATTATTGTCAAGTGTCAATTGGATTGAAAATTCGTTTAAAATTTAAACTGTCTAACAAGGTAATGTCACGTGGCAAAGTGTAAACTAAAGTGTACACCATATTGTACATGTAGCAAGGTTTTTACCGATTGAACTTTGCAATTTGTACACTGATTTTTGACACGTTGTTTGACACTTGCATTGTTGTCAAGCATCAATTGGATGGAAAAACTGTTTGAAATTTAAACTGTCTGAAATTTAAACTGTCCAACAAGGTAATGTCACGTAACAATGTGTAAACTAAAGTGTACACCATATTGTACATGTAGCAAGGTCCTTACAAATTTAACTTTGCTATTTGGACACTGATTTTTGACACGTTGCTTGACACTTGCATTGTTGTCAAGTGTCAATTGGATGGAAAAACTTATTAAATTTAACCTGTCCAATAGGGTAATGTCACGTGGAAAAGTGACAACTGAAGTGTATACCATAGTGTACATGTAGCAAGGTTCTTACCGATTGAACTTTGCAATTTGTACCCTCGATTTTTGACACAGTGTTTGACACTTGCATTGTTGTCAAGTGTCAATTGAATGGGAAAACTGTTTGAAATTTAAATTGTACAACATGGTAATGTCATGTGGCAAAGTGTAAAATAAAATGTACACCATAGTGTACATGTAGCATGGTCCTTACTGATTGAACTTTGCTATTTGAAAACGTATTTTTGATACGTTGTTTTACATTTTGCATTGTTGTCTAGTGTCAATTGGATGGGAAAACTATTTGAAATTTAAATTGTCCAACAAGGTAATGTCACGTGGTAAAGTGTAAACTAAAGTGTACACCATAGTGTACATGTACCAAGGTTCTTATCGATTAAACTTTGCTATTTGTACACTGATTTTTAACACGTTGTTTGACACTTGCGTTTTGGTAAAGTGTCAATTGGTTGGGAAAACTATTTAAAATTTAAACTGTCCAACAGGGTAATGTCACGTGGCAAAGTGTGCACCATATTGTACATGTAGCAAGATCCTTACCAATTGAACTTTGCTGTTTGTACACTAATTTTTGACACATTGTTTGACACTTGCATTGTTGTTAAGTGTCAATTCGATGGAAAAACTGTTTGAAATTCAAACTGTCCAACAGGGTAATGTCACGTGATAAAGTGTAAAGTAAAGTGTACACCATAGTTTACATGTATCAAGGTTCTTACCGATTGAACTTTGCTATTTGTAAACTGATTTTTGACACGTTGTTTAACACTTGCATTGTTGTTAGTTTCCAAGTGTAAATTGGATGGAAAAACTGTTTGAAATTTAAACTGTCCAACATGGTAATGTCACGTGGCAAAGTTTAAACAAAAGTGTACGCCTATTGTACATGTAGCAAGGTCCTTACTAATTGAACTTTGATATTTGTCCACTGATTTTTGACACGTTGTTTGATATTTTCATTGTTGCCAAGTGTCAATTGGATGGGAAATCTGTTTGAAATTAAAACTGTCTAACGGGGTAATGTCACGTGGTAAAGTGAAAACTAAAGTGTACGCCATAGTGTGCATGTAGCAAGGTTTTTACCGATTGTAATTTGCTATTTGTACATAGATTTTTGACACGTTGTTTGAGACTTGAATTGTTGTCAACTGTGAATTGGATGGGAAAACTATTTGAAATTTATACTAGCTAACATGGTAATATCACATGGCAAAGTGTGAACAAAAGTGTACATATAGCGAGGTCCTTACCGATTGAACTTTTCTATTTTTACACCGATTTTTGACACGTTGTTTAACACTTGCATTGTTGCCAAGTGTCAATTGGATGGGAAAATATATTGAGATTAAAATGTCCAATAGGGTAACGTCATGTGACAAAGTGTAAACTAAAGTGTACACCATATTGTGCATGTAGCAAGGTCCTTACCGATTGAACTTTGCTGTTTGTACACTGATTTTTGACACATTGTTTGACTCTTACGTTGTTGTTAAGTGTCAATTGAATGGGAAAACTGTTTGAAATTTAAACTGTCCAACAAGGTAATGTCACGTGGTAAAGTGTACACCATAGTGTACATGTACTAAGGTTCTTACAGATTGAACTTTGCTATTTGTACACTGATTTTTGATCCGTTGTCTGACACTTGTGTTGTTGTTAAGTGTCAATTGGATGGGAAAGCTGTTTGAATTTAAACTGTCCAACAAGGGAATGTCATGTGGGAAAGTGTAAACTAAAATGTACACCATAGTGTACATGTAGCATGGTCCTTACCAATTGAACTTTGATATTTGTACACTTATTTTTAGCATGTTATTTGACCTTCGTATTGTTTCCAAGTGTCAATTGGATGGAAAAACTATTTGAAATTTAAATTGTCCAACAAGGTAATGTCACATGGCAAAGTGTAAGCTAAAGTGTACACCATGTTGTACAAGTAGCAAGGTCCTTACCGATTGAGCTTTGCTATTTGTACACTGATTTTTGACACGTTGTTTGACACTTACATTATTGCCAAGTATCAATTGGATGGGAAATCTTTTTGATATTTAAACTGTCCAACAGGGTAAAGTCACATGGCAAAGTGTACACCATATTGTACATGTAGTAAGGTCGTTATCGATTGAACTTTGCTCTTTGTACACTGATTTTTGACACGTTGTTTGACACTTACGTTGTTGTTAAGCGTCAATTGGATGGGAAAATATTTTGAAATTGAAATTGTCCAACGGGGTAACGTCACGTAGAAAAGTGTAAACAATAATCCAATTCTAAAAGAAAACAATTTTAAAAATGTTTTTAGAATGGGTTCCATGCATGTAATGACTATTGACGTGAAATTTTGGCAAAACTTAAAAGTAATGTTGCTATTCTAGTCTTTTTTTTTCTCAAATAGTAATTGTCAAAATAAATTTGTTTTCATAGCTATCGACCTTGAAACTTCATCAAATTTTAATATAAAGTAGTAAACTCCTTATAATATGACATGGTCAAAAATTTTCTTCCGTCGACATCATATGGGGTAGTAAAATATTTTTCAAAACTCAGCAATGACCAGGTTGAAAGGTAACCGGTGCAGTTCACTTAAAATGACATATAAACTTCCACCAACATCAAAAGCACATGATTTCAAATTTATTCAGTATCTAATCCATGAGCAAATCCAATTGGTTTCATCCAAAAATTCCAAGTAACGAGTGAGTTATGAATTTTTGAAAACAAGGGTCGAAGCTAAAAACAGAGGCGACACCCAGCACAGTTTACTTTTTGTGACATATAACCTTTTACCGATATTGGATTGATATGATTCTAATTTTATTTAGTATCTAACTTATTAGGCTATCTAATCCAATTGGTTTCATATAAAAATACCAAGTAACGAAAGAGTTATAATTTTTTTAAAGATGAGGCAGAAACTGAAATTTCTTAAGAGACATCAAAACTTTAAGTCGCTAACTTTTTTTGTATACGGTGATTTGTAAATTTATTCCTATGATGCATATCTACTTTCAAACATAATTTATTCATAACGAGTGTTCATAAAATAGATCCACACAATATTCATAGGAATCAAATTTAAAAAAAGTGTAAACATCTCAAAATCAACTAAAGATGTAAATTGTCGGCTTCTCCATGACATGTTGCATCATCCTTTACCATCATTTACGCCCCAAGGAAAATCCATTCAACATGTAGGAAGGGAATTAACCCATGAGTTTGAAACTCAATAGATATCATCATTGCAATTCATTATCAAATTAGAAATTCCGAACTATAGATTCGTACCGTCACACGTAGATGGATTTTCGGCAAAATCCAATTACTATAGTATTATCATAACACGTAGAGCCGGAGAATGATCATTCAAACTATTGTAGTGCCGAAGCACCGTACCTGAAGGTACCATTTCATTCAAACATTTATCGAAAATTAGATTTGAAAACGAATGAACACTAGCACCTTTACCTACCTTGAATTTTTTTGGATAAAAGAACAAAATGTATAGAAAGCCTTCCTTCTTCTCACCCTTGTTATACCTTAAGCTTAACTTGATATGAAATATATTTTTTGAGAGAAAATGAGATAAAATTCGGATTTGAAGAGGAGTGTAGTGAAAAAGTGACCTTCCACTTCTATAACCTTTCTTTTTAATGAAAAATTAAGTGGGGGAGTTGTATTATCATTAAATTTATTAAACTTAGTCTTTAACTAAGAATTTGAAGAGTATCTATGCCATAAAAATAATTCATATGAAAGTTTTATAAAAAATACTTACATGGTGATTCGAACCTGGGTTGCCTATATGAAATACCATGTAGATGACCATTGGGGCAACCTAGTTATTCATTGAATCTTTGTAATCAATTTTACTTAAACTTAATCTCTTAAATTGCTGGGCTTTTAATTAACTTATGACTTGGGCTTTCGTAATCTTACAGGAGTTGAGCTTCCATAGGTCATTTCTAAAATGGGTTAGGCTCGTGGTGCTAGATCATCACAAAATATTAGCATAATTCCATTT
The DNA here is from genome assembly GCF_002742605.1 of Olea europaea var. sylvestris. Classification (NCBI taxonomy): domain Eukaryota; kingdom Viridiplantae; phylum Streptophyta; class Magnoliopsida; order Lamiales; family Oleaceae; genus Olea; species Olea europaea. Next base: position 460,570 of record NW_019264345.1, on the reverse strand, counting down.
TATTTTTCTCGGCTACTACATTGTTTGACACTTGCATTGTCGTTAAGTGTCAATTGGATGGGAAAAGTTTTTGAAATTTAAACAGTCAAGCGGGGTAGTGTCATGTGGCAAAGTGTAAACTAAAGTGTACACCATAGTGTACGTGTCGCAAAGTTCTTATCTATTGAACATTGCAATTTGTACATTGATTTTCGACACGTTGCTTGACACTTGCATTGATGTTAAGTGTCAATTGGGTGGGAAAACTGTTTGAAATTTAAACTATCAAATAGGGTAATGTCACGTGGTAAAGTGTAAACTAAAGTGTACACCATAGCGTACACGTAGCAAGGTTCTTATCGATTGAACTTTGCTATTTGTACACTTATTTTTGACACGTTGTTTAACACTTGCATTGTTGTCAAGTATCAATTGGATGGGAAAATGATTTGAAATTTAAACTGTCCACCAGGGTAATGTCACGTGGCAAAGTGTAAACTAAAGTGTACACGACAGTGTACAAGTAGCAAGGTTCTTACCAATTGAACTTTGCTATCTGTACACTGATTTTTGACATGTTGTTTGACACTTGCATTGTTGTCAAATCTCAATTGAATGGAAAAACTATTTGAAATTTAAACTGTCCAACATGGTAATGTTATGTGGCAAAGTGTAAACTAAAGTGTACACCACAGTGTACATGTAGCAAGGTTCTTAAGGATGGAGCTTTGCAATTTGTACACTGATTTTTGAAACGTCATTTGAAACTTGCATTGTTGTCGACTGTCAATTGTATGGGAAAACTGGTTGAAATTTAAACTGTCCAACAAGGTAATGTCACATGGCAAAGTGTAAACTATAGTGTATTCCAAAGTGTACATGTGGAATGGTTCGTACTGATTGAACTTTGCTATTTGTGCACTGATTTTTGATAAGTTGATTGACACTTGCACTGTTGTTAAGTATCAATTGGATAGAAAACTATTTGAAATTTAAACTATCCAACAGGGTAATGTCACGTGGCAAAGTGTAAACCAATGTGTACACCATAGTGTACATGTAGCATCGATCATACCGATTGAACTTTGCTATTTGTATACTGATTTTTTACTTGCACTGTTGTTAAGTGTCAATTCGATGGAAAAACTATTTGTAATTTAAACTTTCCCTCATGATAATGTCGCATGTAAAGTTTAAACTAAAGTTTACACCATAGTGTACATGTAGCAAGGTTCTTACCGATTAAATTTTGATCTTTGTATACTGGTTTTTGACACGTTGATTTACACTTGCAATATTGTCAAGTGTCAATTGGATGGTAAAACTGTTTGGAATTTAAACTGTCCCGTAGGGTAATGTTAGGTGACGAAGTGTAACTAAAGCGTGTACACCATAGTGTACATGTAGCAAGATTCTTACCGATTGAACTTTGCTATTTGTACACTTATTTTTGACACATTGTAAGACACTTGCATTGTTGTCAAGTGTCAAATGGCTGGGAAACCTGTTTGAAATTTAAACTGTCCAGTGGGGTAATGTCACGTGGCAAAGTGTAAACTGAAGTGTACACTATTGTGTACATGCAACAAGGTTCTTACCGATTGAACATTGCTATCTGTACATCGATTTTTTACACGTTGTTTGGCACTTGCATTGTTGTCTAGTGCCAATTGGATGGGATAACTATTTGAAATTTACACTCTCCAATGGGGTAGTGTCACGTGACAAAGTGTAAACTAAAGTGTACACCATAGTGTAGATGTCGCAAGATTCTTACCAATTGAACATTGCTATTTGTACACTTATTTTTGCCACGTTGTTAGACACTAGCATTGTTGTCAAGTGTCAATTGGATGAGTAAATTGTTTGAAATTTAAACCATCCAACATGGTAATGTCACGTGACAAGGTGTAAACTAAAGTGTAGACTATAGTGTACATATAGCAAGGTTCTTACCAACTAAACTTTGCTATTTGTACACTAATTTTCGACACGTTGTTTGACACTTGCATTGTTGTCAAGTCTCAATTTGATGGGAAAATAATTTGAAATTGTCCAACATAGTAATATCACGTAACAAAGTGTAAACTATAGTGTACATGTAGCAAGGTTCTTACCGATTGAATTTTGCTATTTGTATACTAATTTTTGATCCGTAGTTTGACACTTGCAATGTTGTCAAGTTTCAATGGGATGGGAAAAATGTTTGAAATTTATACTATCTAACAGGATAATGTGACGTGCCAAAGTGTAAACTAAAGTGTACTCCATAGTGTACATGTAGTAAGGTCCTTACCGATTGAACATTGCTATTTGTACACTTATTTTTGACACGTTGTTTGACACTTGCATTATTTTCAAGTGTCAATTGGATGGGAAAATTGTTAGAAATTTAAACTGTCCAACAGTGTAATGTCATGTGGTAAAGTGTAAACTAAAGTGTACACCATAGTGTACATGTAACAAGGTTCTTATCGATTGAACTTTGCTATTTGTACACTGATTTTTGACACGTTGTTTGACACTTGCATTGTCGTCAAATATCAATTGGATGGAAAAACTGTTTGAAATTTAAACTGTCCAACAGGGTAATGTCACATAGAAAAGTGTAAAATAAAGTGTACACCATAGTGTACATGCAGCAATGTTCTTACCCATTGAACTTTGCTATTTGTACACTGATTTAACACATTGTTTGACACATGCATTGTTGTCAAGTGTCAATTGGATGGGAAAACTATTTGATATTTAAACTACTCAACAGGGTAGTGTTACGTGGTAAAGTGTAAAGAAAAGTGTTCAGCATAGTTTACATGCATTAAAGTTCTTGCCCATTGAACTTTGCTATTTGAACACTATTTTTTGACACGTTGTTTAACACTTGCATTGTAGTCAAGTGTCAATTGGATGGGAAAATTGTTTAAAATTTAAATTGTCCAAGAGCATAACGTCATGTGGTAAAGTGTAAACTAAAGTGTACACCATATTGTACATATAGCAAGGTCCTTACCGATTGAACTTTGCTATTTGTACACTAATTTTTGACACGTTGTTTGACACTTGCATTGTTGTCAAGTGTCAATTGGATGGAAAAGTTGTTTAAAATTAATACTATTTAATGGGATAATATCACGTGACAAAGTGTAAACTAAAGTGTACACCATAGTATACATGTTGCAAGGTTCTTACCAATTGAACTGTTCCTTTTGTACACTGATTTTAAACACATTGTTTGACACTTGTATTGTTGTTAAGTGTCAATTGGATGGAAAACAGTTTGAAATTTAAACTGTCCAATAGGATAATATCACGTGGCAAAGTGTAAACTAAAAGTGTACACTATAGTGTACATGTAGAAATGTTCTTACTGTTTGAACTTTGCTATTTGTATATCGATTTTTGACACGTTGTTCGATACTTGCATTATTGTCAAGTGTCAATTGGATGAAAAAGTTGTTTAAAATTAATACTGTTTAATGGGATAATATCACGTGACAAAGTGTAAACTAAAGTGTACACCATAGTATACATGTAGCAAGGTCCTTACCAATTGAACAATGCTATTTGTACACTGATTTTTGATACGTTGTTTGACACCTCCATTGTTCTCAAGTGTCAATTGGATGGGAAACTATTTGAAATTTAAGCTGTCCAACAGGGTAATGCCACGTGGCAAAGTGTAAACTAAAGTGTACACTATAGTGTACATGTAGCAAGCTTCTTACTGATTGAACTTTGCTATTTGTACACTGATTTTGGACACGTTGTTTAACACTTGCTTTGTAGTCAAGTGTCAATTAGATGGGAAAAATGTTTGAAATTTAAACTATAAAATAGGGTAATATCACGTGGTAAAGTGTAAACTAAAGTGTACCCCATAGAGAAAATGTAGCAAGGTTCTTACCGATTGAACTTTACTATTTGTACACTAATTTTTGACACGTTGTTTGACACTTACATTATTGTCAAGTGTCAATTGGATGGGAAAACTGTTTGAAATTTAAACTGTCCAACAGGGTAACGAAACGAGGTAAAGTGTAAATTTAAGTGTACACCATACTACACATGTAACAAGGTTATTACCGATTGAACGTTGCTATTTGTACACTAATTTTGGACACGTTGTTTGACACTTGCATTGCTGTTAAGTGTCAATTGGATGGGAGAACTGTTTGAAATTTAAACTGTCCAACAGGGTAATATCACGTGAGAAAGTGTAAACTAAAGTGTACACCATAGTGTACATGTAGTAATGTTCTTACCGATAGAACTGTACTAATTGTACACTGATTTTTGACACATTGTTTGACACTTGCATTGTTGTCAAGTGTCAATTGGATGGGAAAATTGCTATTTGTCCACTGAATTTTGACATGTTGTTCGACACTTGCATTTTCGTCAAGTGTCAATTGGATGAGAAAACTATTTGAAATTCATACTATTTAACAAGGTAATGTCACGTGGCAAAGTGTTTACTAAAGTATACACCATAGCGTACATGCAGCAGGGTTCTCACCAATTGAACATTGTTATTTGTACACTGATTTTTGAGACGTTGTTTGACACTTGCATTGTTGTTAAGTGTTAATTGGATGGGAAAATAGTTTGAAATTTAAATTGTCCAACTTTGCCACGTGATATTACCTTGCTGGACAGTTTAAATTTCAAACTGTTCTCCTATCCAATTGACACTTGACAACAATCCAGGTGTTAAACAACGTGTCCAAAATTAGTGTACAAATAGCAAAGTTCAATCGGTAATAATCTTGCCACATGTACAGTATGGTGTACACTTAAGTTTACACTTTGCCTCATGTAATTGACCTATTGGACAATTTAAATTTCAAACAGTTTTCCCATCCAATTGACACTTGACAATAATGTAAGTGTCAGACAACGTGTCAAAAATTAGTGTACAAATAGAAAAGTTCAATCGGTAAGAACCTTGCCACATGTACACTATGGTGTACACTTTAGTTTATACTTTGTCACGTGACATTACCCTGTTGGACAGTTTAAATTTTAAACAATTTTCCCATCTAATTGATACTTGACAACAATGCAAGTGTCCAACAACGTCTAAAAATCAGTGTAGAAATAGCAGTTTTCCCATCCAATTGACACTTGACAACAATGCCAGTGTCAAACAACGTGTCGAAAACCAGTGTACAAATAGCAAAGTTCAATCGATAAGAACCTTGCTACATGTACACCATGGTGTACACTTTAGTTTATACTTTGCCACGTAAAATTACTCTGTTGGATAGTTTATATTTCAAACTACTTTCCCATCCAATTAACACTTAACAACAATGCAAGTGTCAAACAACGTGTCAAAAATTAGTGTACAAATAACAATGTTCAATCGGTAAGGACCCTGCTACATGTACACTATGATGTACACTTTAGTTTACACTTTCCCACGTGACATTGCCCTGTTAAACAGTATGAATTTCAAACAGTTTTCCCATCTAATTGACACTTAACAACAATGCAAGTGTCGAACAACGTGTCAAAAATCAGTGGACAAACAGCAGTTTTCCCATCTAATTGAAACTTGAAAACAATGCAAGTGTCAAACAATGGGTCAAAAATCAGTGTACAAATAGCAAAGTTCTATCGATAAGAACCTTGCTACATGTTCACTATGGTGTACACTTTAGTTTACACTTTGCCACGTGATATTACCCCGCTGGACAGTTTAAATTTCAGACTGTTTTCCTATCTAATTGACACTTGACAACAATGCAGGTGTCAAACAATGTGTCCAATTAGTGTACAAATACCAAAGTTCAATCGGTAATAACCTTGCTACATGTACAGTATGGTGTACACTTTAGTTTACACTTTGCCACGTGATATTACCCTGCTGGACAGTTTAAATTTCAAACTGTTCTCCTATCCAATTGACACTTGACAACAATCCAGCTGTTAAACAACGTGTCCAAAATTAGTGTACAAATAGCAAAGTTCAATCGGTAATAATCTTGCTACATGTACAGTATGGTGTACACTTAAGTTTACACTTTGCCTCATGTAATTGACCTGTTGGACAATTTAAATTTCAAACAGTTTTCCCATCCAATTGACACTTGACAATAATGTAAGTGTCTGACAACGTGTCAAAAATTAGTGTACAAATAGAAAAGTTCAATCGGTAAGAACCTTGCTACATGTACACTATGGTGTACACTTTAGTTTATACTTTGTCACGTGACATTACCCTGTTGGACAGTTTAAATTTTAAACAATTTTTCCATCTAATTGATACTTGACGACAATGCAAGTGTCCAACAACGTCTCAAAAATCAGTGTAGAAATAGCAGTTTTCCCATCCAATTGACACTTGACAACAATGCCAGTGTCAAACAACGTGTCGAAAACCAGTGTACAAATAGCAAAGTTCAATCGATAAGAACCTTGCTACATGTACACCATGGTGTATACTTTAGTTTATACTTTGCCACGTGAAATTACTTTGTTGGATAGTTTATATTTCAAACTATTTTCCCATCCAATTAACACTTAACAACAATGCAAGTGTTAAACAACGTGTCAAAAATCAGTGTACAAATAACAATGTTCAATCGGTAAGGACCCTGCTACATGTACACTATGATGCACACTTTAGTTTACACTTTCCCACGTGACATTGTCCTGTTAAACAGTATGAATTTCAAACAGTTTTCCCATCCAACTGACACTTGACAACAATGCAAGTGTCAAACAACGTGTCAAAAATCAGTGGACAAATTGCAGTTTTCCCATCTAATTGACATTTGACAACAATGCAAGTGTCAAACAATGTGTCAAAAATTAGTGTAAAAATACAAAGCTCTATCGGTAAGAACCTTGCTACATGTTCACTATGGTGTACACTTTATTTTACACTTTGCCACGTGATATTACCCCGCTTGACAGTTTAAATTTTAGACTGTTCTCCTATCCAATTGACATGTGGCAACAATGCAGGTGTCAAACAATGTGTCCAAAATTAGTGTACAAATAGTACACCATAGTGAACATGTAGTAAGGTTCTTACTGATTGAACATTGCAATTTGTACACCAATTTTTTACACATTGATTTACACTTGCATTGTTGTCAAGTGTCAATTGGATAGAAAAACTGTCTAAAATTTATACTGTCCAAAAAGGTAATGTCAAATGACAAAGTATAAACTAAAGTGTCTACACCATAGTGTACATGTAGCATGGTTCTTACCGATTAAACAATGCTATTTGAACACTGATGTTTGACACGTTGTTGGACACTTGTAATGTTGACAAGTGTCAATTAGATGGTTAAACTATATGAAATTTAATCTGTCCAATAGGGTAATGTCACGTGGCAAAATGTAATCTAAAGTGTACGCCATAGTGTGCATGTAGAAAGGGTTTTACTGATTGAACTTTGCTATTTGTACACTGATTTTTGACACGTTATTTGACACTTACATTGTTGTCAAGTGTCATTTGGATGCGAAACTTGTTTGAAATTTAAACTGTTCTATAGGGTAGTGTCACATGGCAAAGTGTAAACTAAAGTGCACTCCAGAGTGTACATGTCACAAGGTTCTTACCGATTGAACTTTGCTATTTGTACACTGATTTTTGACACGTTGATTTACACTTGCATTGTTGTCAAGTGTCAATTGGATGGAAAAAATGTTTCAAATTTAAACTGCCAAGAAAGGAAATGTCACGTGACAAAGTGCTACTAAAGAGGGTACACCATAGTGTACATGTAACAAGATTCTTACCGATTGAATTTTTCTCTTTGTACACTGATTTTTAACACATCGTTTGACCCTTGCATTGTTGTCAAGTGTCAATTGGATGAGCAAACTGTTTGAAATTTAAACTGCCCAGCAGGGTAGTGTCACGTGGCAAAGTGTTAACTAAAGTGTACACCATAGTGTTCTTATATCAAGGTTTTTACCGATTGAACTTTGGTATTTGTACACTAATTTTGGACATATTGTTTCACACTTGCAATGTACTCAAGTGTCAATTGGATGGGAAAACTGTTTGAAATTTAAACTGTCCAACAGGGTAATGTCAGGTGGCAAAGTGTAAAGTAATGTTTACACCATAGTGTACATGTAGCAAGGTTCTTACCAATTGAACTTTACTATTGTACCCTAATTTTTGACACGTTGTACGATAGTTGCATTGTTGTCAAGTGTCAATTGGATGGAAAAACTATTTAAAGTTTACAATGTCTAACAGGGTAATGTCACGTAGCAAAGTGTAAACTAAAGTGTACACCAAAGTATACATGTAGCAGGGTCCTTACCGATTGAACATTATTTTTTGTACATTGATTTTTGACACGTTGTTTGACACTTGCAATGTTATCAAGTGTCAATTAGATGGGAAAATTGTTTGAAATCTAAACTGTCCAACATGGTAATATCACGTGGCAAAGTGTAAACTAAAGTGTACACCATAATGTTAATGTAGCAAGTTTCTTACCGATTGAACTTTGCTATTTGTACACTGATTTTTAACACAGCGTTTGACACTTGTATTGTTGTCGAGTGTCAATTGGATGGGAAAGCTATTTGAAGTTTATATTGTCTAATAGGGTAATGTCGCATGGCAAAGTGTAAACTAAAGTGTACACCATAGTATACATGTTGTAGGGTCCTTATCGATTGAACATTGTTTTTGGTACACTGATTTTTGATACGTTGTTTGACACTTGTAATGCTATCATGTGTCAATTGGATGGGAAAGCTATTTAAAATTTAAACTGTCCAACAGGGTAATGTCACGTGTCAAAGTGTAAACTAAAGTGTACACCATAGTGTACATGTAACAAGGGCCTTACCGATTGAACTTTCCTACTTCTACACTGATTTTTGACTCATTGTTTGACACTTGCACTGTTTTCAAGTGTCAATTGGGTGGAAAATTGTTTGAAATTTGAACTATCCAGCAGCGTAGTGTCACATGGCAAAGTGTAAACTAAAGTGTACTCTATAGAGTGAATGTTGCAAGGTTCTTACCGATTGAACATTGCTATTTGTACCCTGATTTTGGACACATTATTTGACACTTGTATTGATGTCGAGTGTCAATTGGATAGGAAAATTGTTTGAAATTTAAACTATCCAACAAGGTAATGTCACGTGGCAAAGTGTAAACTAAAGTGTACATCATAGTGTACTTGTCGCATGGTTCTTACTGATTGAACTTTGCTATTTGTACATTGATTTCTTACACGTTGATTTACACTTGCATTGTTGTCAAGTGCTAATTGGATGGAAAAACTGTTTGAAATTTAAACTGTCCAGCAAGGTAATGTCATGTGACAAAGTGTAACTAAAGCGTGTGTGCCATAGTGTACATGTAGCAAGATTCCTATTGATTGAACTTTGCTATTTGTACACTGATTTTTGACACGTTGTTTGATACTTGCATTGTTGTCAAGTGTCAATTGGATTGGAAAACTATTTGAAATCTAAACTATCCAACAGGGTAATGTCACGAGACAAAGTGTAAACTAAAGTGTACACCATAGTGTTAATGTAGCAAGGTTCTTACCGATTGGACTTACCTATTTGTACACTGATTTTTGACACGTTGTTTGACACTTGCAATGTTGTCAAGTGTCAATTGGACGGGAAAGCTGTTTGAAATTTAAACTGTCCAACAGGGTAATGTCACGTGGTAAAGTGTATACTAAAGTGTACACCTTAGTGTACGTGTAGCAAGGGCCTTACCGATTGCACTTTGCTACTTGTACACTGATTTTTGGCATGTTGTTTAACACTTGCAATGTCTCTATAGTGTGCATGTTGCAAGGTTCTTACCGATTGAACTTCGCTATTTGTACACTGATTTTCGATACGTTGTTTGACTCTTGCATTTTTTTCAAGTGTCAAATGGATGGAAAAACCTGTTTGAAATTTATGCTGTTCAACAGGGTAATCTCACGTGGTAACGTGTAAACTAAAGTGTACACCATAGTGTACATGTAACAAGGTCCTTACCGATTGAACTTTGCTATTTGCACACTGATTTTTGACACATTGTTTAGCACTTGCATTGTTGACAAGTGTCAATTGGATGGAAAAACTATTGGAATTTAAACTGTCCAGTAGGGTATTATCATGTGACAAAGCGTAACTAAAGTATGTACACCTTAGTGAACGTGTAACATGATTCTTACCAATTCAACTTTGCAATTTGTACACTAATTTTTGACACGTTGTTTGACACTTGCATTGTTGTCAAGTGTCAATTGGATGGTAAAACTGTTTCAAATTTAAACTATCCAACAGGGTACTGTCACGTGGCAAATTGTAAAGTAAAGTGTACACCATAGTGTACGTGTTGCAAGGTCCTTACCAATTGAACTTTGCTATTTCTGCGTTGATTTTTGACAAGTTGTTTGACACTTGCATTGTTGACAAGTGTCAATTAGATGGCAAAAATGTTGGAATTTAAACTGTCGAGTAGGGTAATGTCATGTAACAAAGTGTAACTAAAGCGTGTACACCATAGTGTACGTGTAGCAAGATTCTTATCAATTGAACTTTGCAATTTGTACACTAATTTTTGACACGTAGTTTGACACTTGCATTGTTGTCAAGTGTCAATTGGATGGAAAAACTGTTTCAATTTTAAACTGTCGAACAGGGTAATGTCAAGTGGCAAATTGTAAACTAAAGTGTACACCATAGTGTACGTGTAGCAAGGTTCTTACCAATTGAACATTGCAATTTGTACACTGATTTTTAACACGTTGCTTGACACTTGCATTATTGTCAAATGTCAATTGGATGGGAAAATTGTTTGAAGTTTAAACTGTCCAATAGGGTAATGTCACATGGCAAAGTGTAAACTAAAGTGTACACCATAGTACACTTGTCGCAAGGTTCTTACCAATAGAACTTTACTATTTGTACACTGATTTTCGACAAGTTATTTGACACATTCATTGTTGTCAAGTGTCAAATGGATGGAAAAACTATTTGACATTTATACTGTCCAACAAGGTAATGTCACGTTGTAACGTGTAAACTAAAGTGTACACCATAGTGCACATGTAACAAGGTCCTTAACGATTGAACTTTGCTATTTGTATACTGATTTTTGACACGTTGTTTAACACTTAGATTGTTGTCAAGTGTCAATCGAATGGGAAAACTATTTAAAATTTAAACTATCCAACAGGGTAATGTCACGTGGCAATGTGTAAACTATAGTATACACCATAGTGTACATATAGCAAGGTTATTACCGATTGAACTTTGCTATTTGTACACTGATTTTTGACACGTTTCACACTTTCAATGCAGTCAGGTGTCAACTGGATGGGAAAACTGTTTGAAATTTAAACTCTCCAACAGGGTAATGTAACGTGGCAAAGTGTAAACTAAAGTGTACACCATAGTGCACTTGTTGCAAGGTTCTTACCGATTGAATTTTGCTATTTGCACATCAAATTTTGACACTTTGTTTGACCCTTGCATGGTTGACAAGAGTCAATTGGATGGAAAAACTATTTGAAATTTAAACTGTCCAGTAGGGTAATGTCATGTGATAAAGTGCAACTAAAGCGTGTACACCATAGTGTACATGTAGCAAGATTCTTACCGATTGAACTTTGCTATTTGTACACAGATTTTTGACATGTTGTTTGACACTTACATTATTGTCAAGTGTCAATTGAATAGGAAAACTATTTCAAATTTAAACATTCCAACCGGGTAATGTTACATGGCAAATTGTAAACTAAAATGTACACCATAGTGTACATGTAGCAATGTCCTAATCGATTGAACATTGCTATTTGTACACTGATTTTTGACACGTTGTTTGACACTTGCATTGTTTTCAAGTGTCAATTGGATGGAAAAATAGTTTGAAATTAAAACTGTCCAACAGGGTAATGTTACGTGACAAATTGTAAACTAAAGTGTACACCACAGCGTGCATGTAGCAAGGTTCTTACCGAATGAACATTGTTATTTGTACATTGATTTTTGACACGTTGTTTGACAATTGCATTGTTGTCAAGTGTCAATTGGACTGGAAAATTATTTGAAATTTAAACTATCTAACAGGGTAATGTCACGTGGAAAAGTGTAAACTAAAGTGTACACCATAGTGTAGATGTCGCAAGGTTCTTACCGATTGAACTTTGCTATTTGTGCACTGATTTTTGACACGTCGTTTGACACTTGCATTGTTGTCAAGTGTCAATTGGATGGGAAAACTGTCTCAAATTTAAACTGTCCAACAGCGTAACGTCACATGACAAATTGTAAACTAAAGTGTACTCCATAGTGTACATGTAGCAATGTCGTTACCAATAGAACATTGCTATTTGTACACTGATTTTTGATACGTTGTTTGACACTTGCATTATTGTCAATTGTCAATTGGATGGGAAAACTATTTGAAATTAAATTTGTCCAACGCGGTAATGTCACGTGGAAATGTGTGAACTAAAGTGTACACCATAGTATACATGTCGCATGGTTCTTCCCGATTGAACTTTTCTATTTGTACAACGATTTTTGACACGTTGATTTACACTTGCATTGTTGTCAAGTGTCAATTGGATGGAAAAATTGTTTGAAATTTAAACTGTTCAGCAGGGTAATGTCATGTGACAAAGTGTAACTAAAGCGTGTACACCATAGTGTACATGTAGCAAGATTCTTACCGATTCAATTTTGCTATTTGCACACTGATTTTTGAAACGTTGTTTGACTCTTGCATTGTTGTCAAGTGTCAATTGGATGGGAAAACTGTTTTAAATTTAAACTGTACAACATGGTAATGTTACGTGGCAAAGTGTAAACTAAAGTATACACCACAATGTACATGTAGCAAGGTTATTACCGATTGAACTTTGCTATTTGTACACTATTTTTGACACATTGTTTGAACTTGCATTGTTGTTAAGTGTCAATTGGATGAGAAAATAGTTTGAAATTTCAACTTTCCAACAATGTAGTGTCATGTGGCAAAGTGTAAATTAAAGTGTACTCCATAGTTTACATGTCGCAAGGTTCTTACCGATTGAACTATGCTATTTGTACATCGATTTTGACACATTGTTCATCACTTGTGTTGTTGTCCAGTGTCAATTGGATGGGAAGCTGTTTGAAATTTAAACTGTCCAACAGGTTATTGTCACGTGGCAAAGTGTAAACTGAAGTGTATACCATAGTGTACATGTTGCATGGTCCTTACCGATTGAACATTGCTATTTGTACACTGATTTTTGACACATGTTTAACACTTGCATTGTTGTCAAGTGTCAGTTGGATTGGAAAACTGTTTGAAATTTAAACTGTCCAACTGGGTAATATCACGTGGCAAAGTGTAAACTAAAGTGTACACTATAGTGTACATGTCACAGGGTTCTTACCAATTGAACTTCGTTATTTGTACACTAAATTTCGACACGTTGTTTGACACTTGCATTGTTGTCAAGTGTCAATTGGATGGGAAATGGAACGCCCCAATTTTTTCTTTCCTTTACATTAAACACCGGAACGTTACGAAAACTCATTTTTGTTTAATTTAAAAAAAATGCGGAACTATATAAAATTCTTCAATAAACAAATAATTGTAACATTTAAATTAAAATTATTGAAAGCGTATCTAACCATAAACATAACCTCCTAAGTAATTCAAATAATGCGTTCTAAATTAAAATAAACAAATTGCTAAATTTAATATGGCAAACTTATTTCTTTTTCTCTATTCTTTATCCACTTGGCAGTCTGCATCACCAATTCTCCACTGTTCCAATCGACCCGAACTAATCTGAAAAATTAATGTAAGAGTGAGTATTAAAAATAGCCAGTAAGATACGTGCAAATTTCCATACACAGGTATATAACAAATAAATAATACACTTCATACAGCTCTTCTCTTATGGAGTATATCGGCGACCAAGCGACACACCCATCTTAGGTCCTCTTAATTTCCATGTAGAAATTTCATATCTCTTTCTCTAGAACCCGAAGGTCCACTAGCATTCCATGCATATTTAATCGCATATAAGAGCATAAGGAAACGTAAACACTTTGCACATAAATGTATCTTACCTTGTTGAATCTACAGTATGTTGAAAATCGTTCCTCCGCTTTGAAAGTATGTGATTAAATACTCGATGTATGAAATTCTATTTCTAATGCTGCTTTCTGTCTTTCTTTTTCTCTCCTTTCTCTCTCTTTTATCTTTCTCTTTCTCTATTTCACATGTGAATTTTTGGTGTGGTAAAATGTGGGATTCTAGTCTACTATTTATAGGTGTAGACTAGAGTAGAAGATATGTCTTATCCTAACCAAAAGATTTTTACTTGATTTGTACTAGGCCTTTTTGTTGTTATCAAAAAGAAAATAGAGAGTTGGTTTGTTATCCAATGCATGCCAACGTGAAGAAACATGATAGCTAAATGAGACATCAACTTTTCAAACTCTAATATGATTACATCAAAGATATCTTTTATCATAAATTCTGAAATCGGCAGCTAGCTTTTGACTTTGTTTAATATATTCATTCTTTGTACACATACATGGCTGTTTTGAAAAATCATCTAAATTCAAATGAGTTTGAGACTATCTATAATGCTATATTAACAAATAGAAAATTTATTTGCCATCACTTATCTATTATAATATAGTTTACCTTCCAAAATGAATGCTCCGAAATAATTAAAATTCTATCTTATTTTAATAAATATTATGTTTAAACAAAAGGTAGTCTAATTAGTCAGCACTGCCTAGAATATTTAATTGAAGGGAATTATATTAATTCTTAATTCTATTTAATCTTGTTTCATTATTCCATGACGGTTTTTCCCGTAAAATGCCTCAATCCAGTATAATCTACAGTTATTTTTCCCTTATCTAAACATCACGAGGAGTCTATCAACTCATAAAGTCAAGTAATTAAATAATACTAAAATAATCAATCCCTAAAATCAAGGAAACCTACCCTTCTTTTTCTCCAAAATCAAAGCAATTCCATGTACACGTGTCAACATCACATCTTCCTTCCAAGTTTTAATTGAATTTGAAAACCAATTTCTTCAAATCAAAATTTCTTGGTGCTGGGTTATCCAAATCGACTATTTCTCGAGCCTAAAATTTATAATTAAATACTGGCTCTATCGAAATTTAATTTTGACTCAAAGTATAAGAATTTAAAATATATTACCTCTTAGTCCCTCAACTTTTGAAATAATATAATATAGATATTAAATAAATTTTTATCAAAAATTTTGGGATGTTACAGGAAAACTGTTTGAAATTTAAACCGTCCAGCAGGGTTTTGTCAAGTGGCAAAGTGTAAACAAAAGCATACACTATAGTGTTCATATCGCAAGGTTCTTAGCAATTTAACTTTGTTATTTGTACACTGATTTTTGACACGTTGTTTAACACTTGCATTGTTGTCAAGTATCAATTGGAAGGAAAAACTATTTGAAAATTTAACTATCCAATAGGATAATGACACGATGCAAAGTGTAAACTAAAGTGTACAAGTCGCAAGGTTCTTACCGATTAAACTTTGCTATTTGTACACTGATTTTTGACACGTGTTTGACTCTTGCATTGTTGTCAACTGTCAATTGGCCAGGAAAACTATTTGAAATTTAAACTGTCCAATAGAATAATGTCACATGGCAAAGTGCTAACCAAAGTGTAAACTATAGTGTACATGTAGGAAGGTCCTTACGAATTGAACTTTGCTATTTGTACACTGATTTTCGACACGTTTTTTGACACTTGCATTGTTGTCAAGTGTCAACTGGTTGGGAAAACTGTTTGAAATTTATACTGTCCTGTAGGGTAATGTCACATGGCAAAGTATAAACTAAAGTGTACACCATAGTGTACATGTAGGAAGGTCCTTATCCGATTGAACTTTGCTATTTGTACACTGATTTTCGACAAGTTGTTTGACACTTGCACTATTGTCAAGATTGAATTGGAAGGGAAAACAGTGTACAAATAGCAAAGTTCAATCGGTAAGAACCTTGCGACATGTACACTATGGTGTACACTTCAGTTTGCACTTTGCCACGTGACATTACCCTGTTTGATAGTTTAAATTTCAAATAGTTTTCCCATCCAATTGACACTTGACAACAATGCAAGGGTTAAACAACGTGTCAAAAATCAGTGTACAAATAATAAAGTTCAATTGGTATGGACCATGCAACATGTACAGTATGGTGTCCACTTCAGTTTACACTTTGCCACGTGGAATTACCCTATTGGAAAGTTTAAATTTCAAACAATTTTCCCATCCGATTAGCACTTGACAACAATGCAAGTGTCAAACGACGTGTCAAAAATCAGTGTACAAATAGTAAAGTTCAATTGGTAAGAACCTTGCGACATATACACGATGGTGTACACTTCAGTTTACACTTTGCCACGTGACATATCCCTATTCGATAGTTTAAACTTCAAACAGTTTTCTCATCAAATTGACACTTGAGAATAGTGCAAGTGTCAAACAACGTGTCGACACTTGACAACAATGCAAGCGTCAAACAACGTGTCGAATATCAGTGTACAAATAGCAAAGTTCAATCGGTAAGAACCTTGCTAAATGTACACTATGGTGTACACTTTAGTTTACACTTTGCAACATGACATTACCCTGTTGGACAGTTTAAATTTCATATAGTTTCCCATCCAATTGACACTTGGTAACAATGCAAGTGTCAACAGCGTGTCAAAAATTCGGGTACAACTAGCAAAGTTCAATTGGTGATGACCTTGCTACATGTACACTACGGCATACACTTTAGTTTATACTTTACCACAAGACATTACCCTGTTGGACAATTTAAATTTCAAATTATTTTTCCATCTAATTAACACTTGACATCAGTGAAAGTGTCAAACAACGTGTTAAAAATCAGTGTACAAATAGCAAAGTTCAATCGTTACGGACCTTGCTACATGTACACTATGGTGAACACTTTATATTACACTTTGCCACGTGACATTACCTTGTCGTACAGTTTAAATTTCAAACAGTTTTCCCATCCAATTGACACTTGACAATAAAGTAAACATCAAACAACGTATCAAAAATCCGTGTACAGCAAGCAAAGTTCAATTCGTGATGACCATGCTACAAGTACACTATGGTGTACACTTTAGTTTATACTTTGCCACAAGACATTACCCTATTGGACAGTTTGAATTTCAAACAGTTTTCCGATCTAATTGACAATTGACAACAATTCAAGCATCAAACAACGTGTCCAAAATCAGTGTACAAATAGCAAAGTTCTATCGGTAAGAACCTTGCTACATGTACACTATGGTGTACACTTTAGTTTACACGTTGCCACGTGATATTACCCCGTTGGACAATTTAAATTTCAAATAGTTTTTCCATCCAATTGACACTTGACAACAATATAAGTGTCAAACAACGTGTCAAAAATCAATGTACAAATAACAAAGATCAATCTGTAAGGACCATGCTACATATACACTATGGTGTACACTTTAGTTTACACATTGCCACGTGACATTACCTCATTGGACAGTTTAAATTTCAAATGGTTTTCCTAACTAATTGATATTTGACAACAATTCAAGCGTCAAACAACGTGGCCAAAATCTGTGTACAAATAGCAAAGTTCAATTGGTAACAACCCTGCAACATGTACACTATGGTGTACACTTTGCCACGTGACATTACCTTGTTGCAATATTTAATTTTCAAACAGTTTTCCCACGCAGTTGACACTTGAAAACAATGCAAGTGTCAAAAAATGTGTCAAAAATCAGTGTACAAATAGCAAAGTTCAATTGGCATGAACTTTGTACGTGTGCACTATGGTGTATACTTTAGTTTACACTTTGTCACATGACATAAACCTGTTTGACAGTTTAAATTTCAAACAGTTTTCCCATCCAATTGACACTTTACAACAATGCAAGTGTCAAACAACGTGTCAAAAATTAGTGGAAAAATTGTAAAGTTCAATGGGTAAGAACCTTACTACGTGTACACTGTGGTGTACACTTTAGTTTACACTTTGCCACGTGACATTATCCTATTGTACAATTTAAATTTCAAACATTTTCCCATCCAATTGACACTTGACAACAATGCAAATTTAAAACAACGTGTCAAAAATCAGTGTACAAATAGCAAAGTTCAATCTGTAAGGGCCATACTACATATACACTATGGTGTACACTTTAGTTTACACTTTACCTCGTGATATTACCCTATTGGACAATTTAAATTTCAAACAGTTTTCCCATCTAATTGATACTCGACAACAATTCAAGCATCAAACAATGTGTCCAAAATTAGTGTACAAATAGCAAAGTTCTATCGGTAAGAACCTTGCTACATGTACATTATGGTGTACACTTTAGTTTTCACGTTGCCACGTGACATTACCCTGTTGGACAATTTAAATTTCAATCAGTTTTCCCATCCAATTACACTTGACAACAATGTAAGTGTCAAACAACGTGTCAAAGATCAGTGTACTAATAGCAAAGTTCAATCAGTAAGAACCTTACTACGTGTACAATATGATGTACACTATAGTTTACACTTTGCCACGTGACATAAACCTATTTGACAGTTCAAATTTCAAACAGTTTTCCCATCCAACTGACACTTGAAAATAATGCGAGTGACAAACAACGTGTCAAAAATCAGTGGACAAATTGCAAAGTTCAATGGGTAAGAACCTTGGTACATGTACACTATGGTGTGCACTTTAGTTTACACTTTGCCACAAGTCATTACCCCGTTGTACAGTTTAAATTTCAAACAATTTTGCAATCCAAATTGACACTTGACAACAATGCAAGTGTCAAACAACATGTCAAAAAATCAGCGTACAAAATAGCAAAATTCAATCTGTAAGGACCATGCTACTTATACACTATAGTGTACACTTTAGTTAACCCTTTGCCACGTGACATTACCTTATTGGACAGTTTAAATTCCAAACAATTTTCTCATCTAATTGACATTTGACAACAATTCAAGCATCAAAACAACGTGTCCAATATCAGTGTACAAATAGCAAAGTTCAATCGGTGAGAATCCTGCGACATGTACGCTATGGTGTACACTTTAGTTTACACTTTGCCACGTGACATTACTTATTTGCAATGTTTAAATTTCAAATAGTTTTCCCACCCAATTGACACTTGACGAAAATGCAAGTGTCAAACAACGTGTCAAAAATCAGTGTACAAATAGCAAAGTTCAATCGGTATGAACCTTGCTACGTGTGCACTATGGTGTACACTTTATTTTGCACTTTACCACGTGACATAAACCTGCTTAACAGTTCAAATTTCAAACAATTTTCTCATCCAATTGACAGTTGACAACAAGGCAAGTGTCAAACAACGTGTCAAAAATTAGTGGACAAATCGCAAAGTTCAATGGGTAAGAACCTTACTACATGTACACTATGGTGTACATTTTGGTTTACACTTTGCCACGTGACATTACCCCGTTGTACAGTTTAAATTTCAACCAAATTTCCCATCCAACTGACACTTGACAATAGTGCAAGTGTCAAACAACGTGTCAAAAATCAGTTTACAAATAGCAAAGTTCAATCTGTAAGGACCCTGCTACATATACACTATGGTGTACACTTTAGTTTACACTTTGCCTCGTGACATTACCCTTTCAGACAATTTAAATTTCAAACAGTTTTTCCATCTAATTGACACTTGACAACAATTCAAGCGTAAAAAAATGTCTCCAAAATCAGTGTACAAATAGCAAAGTTCTATCGTTAAGAACCTTGCTACATGTACACTATGGTGTACACTTTAGTTTACACTTTGCCATGTGACATTGCCCTGTTTGACAGTTCAAATTTCAAACAATTTCCCCATCCAATTGACACTTGACAGCAATGCAAGTGTCAAACAACGTGTTAAAAATCAGTGTACAAATAGCAAAGTTCAATTAGTAAGAGCCTTGCTACACATACACTATGGTGCATAATTTAGTTTACACTTTGCCACGTAACATGACCTTGTTTGACAATCTAAATTTCAAACAGTTTTCGCATCCAATTTACACTTGACAACAGTGCAAGTGTCGAAAATCAGTTTACAAATAGCAAAGTTCAATCGGTAAGAACCTTGCTTCATGTACACTATGGTGTACACTTTAGTTTACACATTACCACATGATATTATTCTGTTGGACAGCTGAAATTTCAAACAGTTTCCCATCCAATTGGCACTAGACAACAATGCAAGCGTCAAAACATCATATCAAAAATGAGTGTACAAATAGCGAAGTTCAATCGGTAAGAGCTTTGCTACATGTACACTATGGTGTACACTTTAGTTTTCAATTTCACATGTGACATTACCCTGTTGGATAGTCTAAATTTCAAATAGTTTTCCCACCTATTTGACACTTGACAACAATCCAAGTGTCAAACAATGTGTCCAAAATCAGTGTACAAATAGCAAAGTTCAATCGGTAAAAACCTTGCGACGTGTACACTATGGTGTACACTTTAGTTTACACTTTACCATGTGACATTACCTTGTTGCAATGTTTAAATTTCAAAAAGTTTTTCCACCCAATTGACACTTGACATGTATCAAACCACGTGTCAAAAATCAGTTTACAAATAGCAAAGTTAAATCGATATAAACCTTGCTACGTGTACACTAAGGTGTACACTTTAGTTTATGCTTTGCCACGTGACATAAACCTGTTTGACAGTTCAAATTTCAAACAGTTTTCCCATCCAATTGACACTTGACAACAATGCAAGTGTCAAATAACGTGTCAAAAATCAGTGGACAAATCGCAAAGTTCAATGGCTAAGAACATTGCTAAATGTGCACTATGGAGTATACTTTAGTTTACACTTTGTCACGTGACATTACCCTGTTGGACAGTTTAAATTTCAAGCAGCTTTCCTATCCAATTGACACTTGACAATAATGCAAGTGTCAAACAACGTGTCAAAAAATAATGTACAATTGGCAAAGTTCAATCTGTAAGGACCACGCTACATATACTCTATGTTCTACACTTTAGTTTACACTTTGCCACGTGACATTACCTTATTGGACAGTTTTAATTTCATACAGTTTTCCCATCTAATTGACATTTGACAACAATTCAAGCCCAAAACAACGTGTCCAAAATCAGTGTACAAATAGCAAAGTTCAATCGGTAAGAACCCTGCGACATATACACTATGGTGTACACTTTAGTTTACACTTTGCCACATGGCATTACCTTGTTGCAATGTTTAAATTTCAAATAGATTTTCCACCCAATTGATACTTGATGACAATGCAAGTGTCAAACAACGTGTCAAAAATCAGTGTACAAATAGCAAAGTTCAATCGGTATGAACCTTACTACGTGTACACTATGGTATACACTTTAGTTTACACTATGCCATGTGACATAAACCTGTTTGACAATTCAAATTTCAAACAATTTTCCCATCCAATTGATACTTTACAACAATGCAAGTGTCAAACAACGTGTCAAAAATCTGTGGACAAATTGCAAAGCTTAATGGGTAAGAACCTTCCTACATGTACACAATGGTGTACACTTTAGTTTGCACTTTGTGACGTGACATTACCCCATTGTACAGTTTGAATTTCAAGCAATTTTCCATCCAATTGACACTTGACAGCAACGCAAGTGTCAGAGAACGTATCAAAAATCAGTGTACAAATTGAAAAATTCAATCTGTAAGGACCATGCTACATATACACTATAGTGTACACTTTAGTTTATACTTTGTCGCGTGATATTGCCCTTTTGGGCAATTTAAATTTCAAACAGTTTTCTCATCTAATTGACACTTGACAACAATTCAAACGTCAAACAACCTGTCCAAAATCAGCGTACAAATAGCAAAGTTCTATCGGTAAGAACCTTGCTACATGTACACTATGGTGTACACTTTAGTTCACACTTTGCCACGTGACATTGCCCTGTTCAAATTTTAAACAATTTTCCCTTCCAATTGACACTTGACAACAATGCAAGTGTCAAACAACATGTCAAAAATCAGTGTACAAATAGCAAATTTCAATCAGTAAGAACCTTACTACACGTACACGATGGTATACACTTTAGTTTACACTTTGCCACGTGACATGACCCTATTTGACAGTTTAAAGTTTAAATAGTTTTCGCATCCAATTGACACTTGACAATAATACAAGTGTCAAACAACATGTCAAAAATCAGTGTACAAATAACAAAGTTCAATCAGTAAGAACCTTGCTTCATGTACACTATGGCGTAAACTTTAGTTTACACATTGGAAGGTGACATTATCCTGTTGGACAGCTTAGATTTCAAACAGTTTTCCCATCTATTTGACACTTGACAACAATTTAAGTGTCAAACAATGTGTCCAAAATTAGTGTACAAATAGCAAAGTTCAAACGGTAATAACCTTGTGGCACGTACACTACGGTGTACACTTTAATTTACACTTTGCCACGTGACATTAACTTGTTGCAATGTTTAAATTTCAAACAATTTTCCCACCTAATTGACGCTTGACAACAATGCAAGCGTCAAACAACGTGTCCAAAATCAATGTACAAATAGCAAAGTTCTATCAGTAAGTACTTGCTACATGTACACTATGCTGTACACTTTAGTTTACATTTTTCCATGTGACATTACCGCGTTGGATAGTTTAAATTTCAAATAGTTTTCCCATCCAATTGACACGTGATAGCAATGCAAGTGCCAAAAAACGTGTCAAAAATTAGTGTACCAATAGCAAAGCTCAATCGGTAAGAACCTTGTTTCATGTACACTATGGTGTACACTTTAGTTTACACTTTGCCACGTGACATATCCCTATTGAACAATTAACATTTCAATCAATTCTCCCATCCCATTGGCACTTGACAACAATGTAAGTGTCGAACAACGTGTCAAAGATCAGTGTACAAATAGCAAAGTTCAACCGGTAAGAAACTTGCTACATGTACACTATGGTTCACAATTTAGTTTAAACTTGGCCACCTGACATTACCCTGTTTTACAGTTTAAATTTCAAATAGTTTTTGCATCCAATTAACATTAGAATGCAAGTGTTAAATAACGTGTCAAAAATTAGTGTACAAAAAGCAAAGATCAACCGGTAACAACCTTGCGCCATGTACATTATGGTGTACACTTTATTTTACACTTTGACACGCGACATTACCCTATTGAACAATTTAAATTCAAAATAGATTTCCCATCCAATTGACACTTGACAATAATGCAAGTGTCAAACAACATCTCAAAAATTAGTGTACAAATAGCAAAGTTCAATCGGTACGAACATTGCTTCATGTACACTATGTTGTACACTTTAGTTTACACTTTGCCACGTGACATTATCCTGTTGGACAGTTTAAATTTCAAATAGTTTTCCCATCCAATTGACACTTGACAACAATGAAAGTGTCAAACAAACTATGGTGTACACTTTAGTTTACACTTTGCCACGTGACATTATCCTGTTGGACAGTTTAAATTTCAAATAGTTTTCCCATCCAATTGACACTTGACAACAATGAAAGTGTCAAACAACGTGTCAAAATTTAGTGTACAAATTGCAAAGTTCAATCGGTAAGAACCTTGTGACATGTACTCTATCGTGTACACTTTACTTTACACATTGCCACGTGACACATCCCTATTGGACAATTTAAATTTCAAACAGTTTTTCCATTCAATTGACACTTGACAACAATGCAAGTGTCAAAGAACGTGTCAAAAATTAGTGTACAAATAGCAAAGTTCAATTGGTAAGGACCATTATACATGTACACTATGGTGTACACTTTGAAATTTCAAACATTACCCTGTTGGACAGTTTAAATTTCGAACGTGATATTACCTTGTTGAAAAGTTTAAATTTGAAACAGTTTCCCAACCAATTGACACTTGACAACAATGCAAGAGTCGAACAACGTGTTAAAAATCAGTGTACAAATAGCAAAGTTCAATCGGTAAGAACCTTACTTCATATACACTATGGTGTGCACTTCAGCGTACACTTTGCCACGAGACACAACCTTGTTGAACGGTTAAAGTTTCAAAAAGTTTTCCCATCCAATTGACACTACATAACAATGCAAGTATCAAACAACGTGTCAAAAATTAGTGTGCAAATAGGAAAGTTCAATTGGTAAGAACCATTATACATATACACTATGGTGTACACTTTTAAATTTCAAACATTACCCGGTTGGATAGTTTAAATTTTAAACGTGACAATACTCGGTTAAAAAGTTTAAATTTCAATCAATTTTTCAATCCAATTGACACTTAACAGCAATGTAAGTGTCAAACAACGTGTCAAAAATTAGTGTAAAAATAGTAAAGTTCAATAGGTATGAACCTTGCTACATGTAGACTATGGAGCACACTTTAGTTTACACTTTGCCACGTGGCATTACGCTGTTTGACAGCTGAAATTTCAAGCAGTTTTCACATCCAATTAAAACTTGACAGCAATACAAGTGTCAAACAACATGTCAAAAATTAGTGTACAAATAGCAAAGTTCAATCGTTGAGAACCTTGCGACACATACACTATGGTGTACACTTTAGTTTACACTTTGCCACGTGATATTACCCTGTTGGACAGTTTAAATTTCAAACAATTTTTCCATCCAATTGACACTCGATATCAATGCAAGTGTCAACCAACATGTCAAGAATCAGTGTACAAATAGGAATGTTCAATCGGTAAGAACCTTGCTACATGTACACTATGGTGCACACTTTAGTTTACACTTGGCCACGTGACATTACCCTATTTGACAGTTTAAATTTCAAAAAGTTTTTGCATCCAGTTAACACTTGACAACAATGTAGGTGTTAGACAACGTGTCAAAAATCACAGCACAAATAGCAACGATCAGCCGATAAGAACCTTGCGCCATGTACACTATGGTGTACACTTTAGTTTACACTTTGCCATGTGACATTATCTTGATGAAAAGTTCAAATTTCAAACAGTTTTTCCACCCAATTGACACTTGACAACAATGTATGTGTCAAACAACGTGTCAAAAATCAGTGTACAAATAGCAAAGTTCAATCGGTAAGAACCTTGCTACATGCACACTATGGTATACACTTTAGTTTACACTTTGCCACGTGACATTACCCTGTTGGAGAGTTTAAATTTCAAACAGTTTTCCCACCCAATTGAAATAGGATAACTATGCAAGCATCAAACAATGTGTCAAAAATCAGTGTACAAATAGCAAAGTTCAATCCGTAAGAACCTTGCTATATGTACACTATAGTGTACACTTTAGCTTACTCTTTGCCACGTGACATTACCCTATTAGACAGTTTAAATTTCAAATAGTTTTTCCCAACCAATTGGACAGTTTAAATTTCAACTCTTTTCCCATCAAATTAACACTTGACAATAATGCAAGTGTCAAACAACGTGGCAAAAATCAGTGTACAAATAACAAAGTACAATCGATAAGAACCTTTCTTCATGTACACTATGATGTACTCTTTAGTTTACACTTTGTCACGTGACATTACCCTGTTGGAGAGTTTAAATTTCAAAGAGTTTTCCCATCCAATTGACACTTGACAACAATGCAAGTGTCAAATAACGTGTCAAAAATCAGTGTACAAATAGCAAAGTTCAATCGGTAAGAACCTTGCTATATGTAGACTATAGTGTACACTTTAGCTTACTCTTTGCCACGTGACATTACCCTATTAGACAGTTTAAATTTCAAATAGTTTTCCCAACCAATTAACACGTGACAACAATACAAGTGTCAAGCAACGTGTCAAAAATCAGTGGACAAATCGCAAAGTTCAATCGGCAAGAACCTTGCTACATGTACATTATGGTATACACTTTATTTTACACATTGCCACGTGACATTACCCTGTCGGACAGTTTAAATTTCAAACAAGTTTCCAATCCAATTGACACTTGACAACAATGTAAGTGTCAAACAACGTGTCAAAAATCAGTGTACAAATAGCAAAGTTCAATATGTAAGGACCACACTACATATACACTATGGTGTACACTTTAGTTTACACTTATCCACGTGACATTAGCCTATTGGACAGTTTAAATTTCAAACAGTTTTCCCATCTAATTGACACTTGACAACAATTCAAGCGTCAAACGACGTGTCCAAAATGAGTGTACAAATAGCAAAGTTCTATAGGTAAGAACCTTGCTACATGAAGACTATGGTGTACACTTTAGTTTGCACATTGCCATGAGACATTACCCCGTTGGATAGATTAAACTTCAAATAGTTTTTCAATCCAATTGATACTTGACAACAATGCAAGTGTCAAACAACGTGTCAAAAATTAGTACACAAATTGCAAAGTTCAATCCGTAAGAACGTTGCAACGTGTACACTATTGTATACACTTTTGTTTATACTTTGTCATGTGACATTACCCAGTTGAACAGTTTAAATTTCAAACTGTTTTTCCATCCAATTGACACTTGGCAACAATGCAAGTGTCAAACAACGTGTCAAAAATTAGTGTACAAATAGTAAACTTCAATCGATAAGAACCTTACGACATGTACACTATGGTGTACACTTTAGTTTACACTTTACCACATGACATTACCCTATTAGACAGTTTAAATTTCAACTGTTTTCACATCCAATAAACACTTGACAATATTGTGCAAGTGTCAAACAACGTGTGAAAAATCGGTGTACAAATAACAAACTTAAATCGATAAGAACCATTCTACATGTACGCTATGATGTACACATTAGTTTACACTCTGCCATGTGACATTACCTTATTGGACAATTTAAATTTCAAAAAGTTCCAATCCAATTGACACTTGACAACAATGTAAGTGTCAAACAACGTGTCAAAAATCAGTGTACAAATAAATAAGAACAATCAGTAAGAACCTTGCGGCATGTACACTATGGTGTACACTTTAGTTTACACTTTTCCACGTGACATTACCATGTTGGACAGTTTAAATTTCAACTATTTTCCCATTCAATTGACACTTGACAACAATGCAAGTGTTAAACAAGGTGGCGAAATTCAGTGTACAAATAACAAAGTTCAATCGGTAAGAACCTTTCTTCATGTACACTATGACGTACTCTTTAGTTTACACTTTGCCATGTGACATTACCCTGTTGGACAGTTTAAATTTCAAACAATTTTCCCATCCAATTGACACTTGACAATAATGCAAGTGTCAAATAACGTGTCAAAAATTAATGTACAAATAGCAAAGTTCAATCGGTAAGAACCTTGCTACACGTACCCTATGGTGCATACTTTAGTTTACACTTTGCCACGTGACATTAGCCTGTTTCACAATTTAAATTTCAAATAGTTTTCGCATCCAATTAGCATTTGACTGCAATATAACTGTTAAACAATGTGTCAAAAATCAGTGTACAAATAGCGAAGATCAACTAGCAAGAACCTTACGTCACGAACACTACGGTGTACATTTTAGTTTACACTTTGGCACGTGACGTTACCCTATTCGTCAGTTTAAATTTCAATAGTTTTCCCATCCAATTGGCACTTGACAACATTTTAGGTGTCAAACAACGTGTCAAAAATAAAGTGTACAAATAGTAAAGTTCAATCGGTAAGAACATTGCTACATATACACCTTGGTGTACAGTTTGCCACGTTACATTTCCCAGTTCGACAGTTTAAATTTCAAACAATTTTCCCATCCAATTAACATTGGACAACAATGCAAGTGTTAAACAACGTATTAAAATTTAGTGTACAAATAGACAAGTTCAATCGGTAAGAACCTTGCGACATGTACACTTTGCTGTACACTTTAATTTACACATTGCCACGTGACATTACCCTATTGCACAGTTTAAATTTCAAACAATTTTCCCATCTAATTGACACTTGACAACAATGCAAGTGTCAAACAACGTGTCAAAAATCAGTATACAAATAGCAAAATTAAGTCGGTAAGAACCTTACTACACGTACACTATGGTGCACACTTTATTTTGCACTTTACCACGTGACATTACCCTGTTTGACAGTTTAAATTTCAAATAGTTTTCGCATCCAATTACCATTTGACAACAATGAAACTGTTAAACAACGTGTGAAAAATCAGTGTACAAATAGCAAAGATCAACCGGCAAGAACCTTGCGCCATGTACACTATGGTGTACACTTTAGTTTACACTTTGTCACGTGACATTATCTTGTTGGACAGTTTAAATTTCAACTATTTTGACATCCAATTAACATGTGACAACAATGTACAAGTGTCAAACAATGTGTCAAAAATCAGTTTACAAATAACAAAGTTCAATCGGTAAGAATCTTTCTACATGTACACTATGGTGTACACTTTAGTTTACACTTTGCCACGTGACATTACCATATTGGACAGTTTAAATTTCAACTCTTTTCCCATCAAATTAACACTTGACAACAATGCAAGTGTCAAACAACGTGGCAAAAATCAGTGTACAAATAACAAAGTACAATCGATAAGAACCTTTCTTCATGTAGACTATGATGTACTCTTTAGTTTACAGTTTATCACGTGACATCACCCTGTTGGAGAGTTTAAATTTCAAAGAGTTTTCCCATCCAATTGACACTTGACAACAATGCAAGTGTCAAATAACGTGTCAAAAATCAGTGTACAAATAGAAAAGTTCAATCGGTAAGAACCTTGCTATATGTACACTATAGTGTACACTTTAGCTTACTCTTTGCCGCGTGACATTACCCTATTAGACAGTTTAAATTTCAAATAGTTTTCCCAACCAATTGACACATGACAACAATACAAGTGTCAAACAACGAGTCAAAAATCAGTGGACAAATCGTAAAGTTCAATCGACAAGAACCTTGCTATGCACATTGCCATGAGACAATACCCCGTTGGATAGATTAAACTTCAAATAGTTTTTCAATCCATTTGATACTTGACAACAATGCAAGTGTCAAACAATGTGTCAAAAATCAATGCACAAATTGTAAAGTTCAATCCGTAAGAACGTTGCAACGTGTACACTATTGTATACACTTTTGTTTACACTTTGTCATGTGACATTACCCTGTTGAACAGTTTAAATTTCAAACTATTTTCCCATCCAATTGACACTTGGCAACAATGCAAGTGTCAAACAACGTGTCAAAAATTAGTGTACAAATAGTAAACTTCAATCGGTAAGAACCTTGCGACATATACACTATGGTGTACACTTTGGTTTATACTTTACCACATGACATTACCCTATTGGACAGCTTAAATTTCAACTATTTTCACATCCAATAAACACTTGACAATATTGTGCAAGTGTCAAACAACGTGTGAAAAATTGGTGTACAAATAGCAAACTTAAATCGGTAAGAACCATTCTACATGTACGCTATGATGTACACATTAGTTTACACTCTGCCACGTGACATTACCCTGTTGGACAATTTAAATTTCAAAGAGTTCCAATCCAATTGACACTTGACAACAATGTAAGTGTCAAACAATGTGTCAAAAATCAGTGTAGAAATAACAAAGTTCAATCAGTAAAAACCTTACGGCATGTATACTATGGTGTACACTTTAGTTTACACTTTTCCACGTGACATTACCATGTTAGACAGTTTAAATTTCAACTATTTTCCCACCCAATTGACACTTGACAACAATGCAAGTTTCAAACAAGGTGGCGAAATTCAGTGTACAAATAACAATGTTCAATCGGTAAGAACCTTTCTTCATGTACACTATGATGTACTCTTTAGTTTACACTTTATCACGTGACATTACCCTGTTGGACAGTTTAAATTTCAAACAATTTTCCCATCCAATTGACACTTGACAATAATGCAAGTGTCAATTAATGTGTCAAAAATCAATGTACAAATAGCAAAGTTCAATCGGTAAGAACCTTTCTTCATGTACACTATGATGTACTCTTTAGTTTACACTTTATCACGTGACATTACCCTACACGTACCCTATGGTGCACACTTTAGTTTACACTTTGCCACGTGACATTACCCCATTGGACAGTTTAAATTTCAAACAATTTTCCCATCCAATTGACACTTGACAATAATGCAAGTGTCAAATAATGTGTCAAAAATCAATGTACAAATAGCAAAGTTCAATCGGTAAGAACCTTGCTACACGTACCCTATGGTGCACACTTTAGTTTACACTTTGCCACATGATATTACCCTATTTCACAATTTAAATTTCGAATAGTTTTCGCATCCAATTAACAATTGACCACAATGTAACTGTTAAACAACATGTCAAAAATCAGTATACAAATAGCGAAGATCAACCGGCAAGAACCTTGCGTCACCAACACTATGGTGTACATTTTAGTTTACACTTTGCCACGTGATATTACGCTATTTATCAGTTTAAATTTCAATAGTTTTCCCATCCAATTGACACTTGACAACATTTTAGGTGTCAAACAACGTGTCAGAAATAAAGTGTACAAATAGCAAAGTTCAATCGGTAAGAACATTGCTACATATACACCTTGGTGTACACTTTGCCACGTGACGTTACCCAGTTCGACAGTTTAAATTTCAAACAATTTTCCCATCCAATCAACATTGGACAACAATGCAAGTGTTAAACAACGTGTCAAAATTTAGTGTACAAATAGACAAGTTCAATCGGTAAGAACCTTGCGATATGTACGCTTTGGTGTACACTTTAGTTTACACATTGCCACGTGACATTACCTTATTGCACAGTTTAAATTTCAAACTATTTTCCCATCCAATTGACACTTGACAACAATGCAAGTGTCAAACAACGAGTCAAAAATTAGTGTAGAAATAGCAAAGATCAATCGGTAAGAATCTTACTACAAGTACACTATGGTGCACACTTTATTTTGCACTTTAACACGTGACATTACCTTGTTTGACAGTTTAAATTTCAAATAGTTTTCACATCCAATTAACATTTGACAACAATGAAACAGTTAAACAACATGTGAAAAATCAGTGTACAAATAGCAAAGATCAACCGGCAAGAACCTTGAGCCATGTACAATTTGGTGTACACTTTAGTTTACACTTTGCCACGTGACATTACCCTGTTGGACAGTTTAAATTTGAACTATTTTGACATCCAATTAACACATGACAACAATGTACAAGTGTCAAACAATGTGTCAAAAATCAGTGTACAAATAACAAAGTTCAATCGGTAAGAACCTTTCTACATGTACACTATGGTGTACACTTTAGTTTACACTTTGCCACGTGACATTATCCTGTTGGATAGTTTAAATTTTAACTCTTTTCCCATCAAATTAACACTTGATAGCAATGCAAGTGTCAAACAACGTGGCAAAAATCAGTGTACAAATAACAAAGTACAATCGACAAGAACCTTTCTTCATGTACACTATAGTGTACACTTTAGTTTACACTTTGCCACATGACATTGCCCTGTTGGACAGTTTAAATTTCAACTATTTTCACATCCAATTGATACTTGACAACAATGCAACTGTCAAACGACGTGTCAAAAATCAGTATACATATAGCAAAGTTCAATCGGTAAGAACCTTAGTTTGCCACGTGATATTACCCTGTTGGACAGTTTAATTTTCAACTATTTCCCCATCCAATTGACACTTGACAATAATGTAAGTGTCAAACAACGTGTCAAAAATCAATGTACACATAGCAAAGTTTAATCGGCAAGAACCTTACGACATATACACTATGGTATACACTTTAGTTTACACTTTGCCACGTGACATTATCCTGTTGGACAGTTTAAATTTCAACTATTTTCCCATCCAATTGACACTTGAAAACAATGCAAGTGTCAAACAACGTGGCAAAAATCAGTGTACAAATAACAAAGTTCAATCGGTAAGAACCTTTCTTCATGTACACTACGATGTACACTTTAGTTTAAACTTTGCCACGTGACATTACCCTACTGGAGAGTTTAAATTTTAAATAGTTTTCCCATCTAATTGACACTTGACAACAATGCAAGTGTGAAACAACACATCAAAAAATAGTGTACAAATAGCAAAGTTCAATCGGTAAGAACCTTACGACATGTACACTTTGGTGTACACTTTGCCACGTGACATTACCCTGTTGGACAGTTTAAATTTCAAACAATTTTTCCATCCAATTCACGCTTGACAACAATGTAAGTGTCAAACGATGTGTCAAAAATCAGTGAACAAATAGCAAAATTCAATCGATAAGACCCTCGCTACAAGTACACCATGGTACACACTTTAGTTTACACTTTACCAAGTGACATTACCCTGTTTGAAAGTTTAAATTTCAAATATTTTTTGCATCCATTTAACATTTGACAACAAAGTAAGTGTTAAACAACGTTTCAAAAATCAATGTACAAGTAGCAAAGATCAATCAGTAAGAACCTTGCACCATGTACACTATGGTGTACACTTTAGTTTACACTTTGCCACGTAACATTACCCTATTGGACAATTTAAATTTAAAATAGGTTTCTCATCCAATTGACACTAGACAATAGTGCAAGTGTCAAACAACGTGTCAAAAATCAGTGTACAAATAGTTAAAGTTCAGTAGGTAAGAACCTTGCTACACGTACACTATGGTGCACACTTTAGTTTACACTTTGCCACGTGACATTACTCTGTTTGATAGTTTTAATTTCAAAAAAATTTTCTATTGAATTGACACTTGACAACAATGCAAGTGTCAAACAACGTATCAAAAATCAGCGTACAAATTGCAAAGTTTAATCGGTAAGAACCTTGCTACATATACCCTATGGTGTACACTTTTGTTTACACTTTGCCATGTGACATTACCCTATTGGCTAGTTTAAATTTCAAACTATTTTCCCATCCAATTGACACTTGACAATAATGTAAGTATCAAAAAACAGTGTCCAAATAGCGAAGTTCAATCGGTAAGAACCTTGCGACATGTACACTATGGTATACATTTTAGTTTACACTTTGCCACGTGACATTACCCTGTTGGACAGTTTAAATTTCAACTGTCTTCACATTCAATTGACACTTGACAACAATGCAAGTGTCAAACAACATATCAAAAATTTGTGTACAAATAACAAAGTTCAATCGGTAAGAACCTTTCTACATATACGCTATGACGTACACTTTAGTTTACACTTTGCCAGGTCACATTTCCCTATTGGACAGTTTAAATTTCAAACAATTTTCCCATCCAATTGGCACCTGACAACAATGCAAGTATCAAACAACTTGTCAAAAATTAGTGTAAAAATAGCAAAGTTCAATCCGTATGAACCTTGTTACACTTAAACTATGGAGCACACTTTAGTTTACCCTTTGCCACGTGACATTACCCTGTTTGATAGTTTAAATTTCAAATAGCTTTTGCATCTAATTAACACTTGACAGCAATGCAATGTCAAAAATTAGTGTACAAATAGCAAAGTTCAATCATTGAGAACCATGCGACCCATACACTATGATGCACACTTTAGTTCACACTTTGCCACGTGACATTACCCTGCTAGGTAATTTAAATTTCAGATAGTTTTCCCTTCCATTACACACTTGACAACAATGCAAGTGTCAACCAACGTGTCAAAAATCAACGTACAAATAGGAAAGTTCAATCGGTAAGAACCTTGCTGCACGTACACTATGGTGCACACTCTAGTTTACACTTGACCACTTGACATTACCCTATTTGATAGTTCAAATTTCAAACAGTTTTCGCATCCAATTAAGACTTGACAACAATGCAAGTGTTAAACAACATGTCAAAAATCACAGTACAAATAGCAAGGATCAACAGGTAAGAACCTTGCGCCATGTACACTATGGTGTACACTTTAGTTTACATTTTGCCACGTGACATTACCCTATTGCACAGTTTAAAATTCAAATAGTTTTCTCACCCAATTGACACTTGACAACAATGCAAGTGTCAACCAACGTGTCAAAAATCAACGTACAAATAGGAAAGTTCAATCGGTAAGAACCTTGCTGCACGTACACTATGGTGCACACTTTAGTTTACACTTGGCCACTTGACATTACCTTGTTTGACAGTTCAAATTTCAAACAGTTTTCGCATCCAATTAAGACTTGAAAACAATGCAAGTGTTAAACAACGTGTCAAAAATCACAGTACAAATAGCAACGATCAATAGGTAAGAACCTTGCGCCATGTACACTATGGTGTACACTTTAGTTTACATTTTGCCACGTGATATTACCCTGTTGCACAGTTTAAAATTCAAATAGTTTTCCCACCCAATTGACACTTGACAATAATGCAAGTGTCAAACAATGTGTCAAAAATCAGTGTACAAATACCAAAGTTCAATCGGTAAGGACCGTGCTACATGTACACTATGGTGTACACTTTTGTTTACACTTTACCACGTGACATTACCTTGTTGGAAAGTTCAAATTTCAAATAGTTTTGCCAGTCAATTGACACTTTACAACATTGCAAGTGTCAAACAATGTGTCAAAAATTAGTGTACAAATAGCAAAATTCAATCAGTAAGAACCTTATGATATGTACACTGTGGTGTAAACTTTAGTTCACACTTTGCCATGTGATATTACGCTGTTGGTCAGTTTAAATTTCAACTATTTTCACATCCAATTGACATTGACAATAATGTGCAAGTGTCAAACAACGTGTTAAAAATTAGTGTACAAATAACAAAGTTCAATCAGTAAGAACCTTTCTTCATGTACGCTATGATGTACCCTAAAGTTTGCACTTTCCCAAATGACATTACCCTGTAGGACAGTTTTTATTTTAGACAGTTTTCCCATCCAATGACACTTGACAACAATACAAGTGTCAAACAACTTGTCAAAAATCAGTGTACAAATAGCAAAGATGAATCGGTAAGAACCTTACGACATATACACTATGGTGCGTGACATTACTCTGTTGGACAATTTAAATTTCAACTATTTTCCCATCCAATTGACACTTGACAACAATGCAACTGTTAAATAATGTGGCAAAAATCAGTGTATGAATAACAAAGTTCGATCGTTAAGAACCTTTCTCCATGTACACTTTAGTTTACACTTTGTCACGTGACATTACCCTATTGGAGAGTTTAAATTTCAAACTGTTTTCCCATCCAATAGACACTTGACAACAATGCAAGTGTCGAACGTGTAAAAAATTAGTGTACAAATAGCAAAGTTCAATCGGTAAGAACTTGCGACATGTACACTATAGAGTACACTTTAGTTTACACTTTGCCACGTGATATTACCGTATTGGATAGTTTAAATTTCAAACAATTTTCCCATCCAATTGACACTTGACAACAATGCAAGTGTCAAACAACGTGTCAAAAATTAGTGTACAAATAGCAAAGTTCAATCGGTAAGAACCTTGCTATACGTACACTATGGTGCACACTTTAGTTTACACTTTGCCACATGACATTATCCTATTTGACAGTTTAAATTTCAGATAGTTTTTGCGTCCAATTAACATTTAACAAAAATGCAAGTGTTAAATAACGTGTCAAAAATCAGTGTACAAAGAGTAAAAATCAATTGGTAAGAACCTTGCGCTATGTACAATATGGTGTACACTTTAGTTTACCCTTCGCCACGTGACATGACCCTGTTAGACAGTTTAAATTTCAACTATTTTCACATCCAATTGACCCTTGACAACGATGTGCAAGTGTCAAACAACGTGTCAAAAATTAGTGTATAAATAACTAAGTTCAATCGATAATAACCTTTCTACATGGACGCTATGATGTGCACTTTAATTTACACTTTGCCACGTGACATATCCCTGTTGGACAATTAGTATTTTAAACAATTTTCCCATCCCTTTGGCACTTAACAACAATGCAAGTGCCAAACATTGTGGTAAAAATCAGTGTACAAATAGCAAAGTTCAATCGGTAAGAACCTTGAGGCATGTACAATATGGTGTACACTTTAGTTTACTATTTGTCACGTGACATTACCATGTTGGACAGTTTAAATTTCAAACAGTTTCCCATTGAATTGACACTTGACAACAATGCAAGTTTCAAACAACGTGTCAGAAATCATGGAAGAAATTGCAAAGTTAAATCGGTAAGAACCTTGCTACATGTACACTATGGTGTACACTTTTGTTTTCACTTTGCCATGTGACATTACCTTGTCGGACAGTTTAAATTTCAAACAATTTTCCCATCCAATTGGCACTTGACAACAAGTGTCAACAATGCAAGTGTCAAAAACGTGTCAAAAATCAGTGTACAAATAGCAAAGTTCAATCGGTAAGAACCTTGCGATATGTACACTATGGTGTACACTTTAGTTTACACATTTCCACGTTACATTACCCTGTTGAACAGTTTAAATTTCAACTGTTTTCGCATCCAATTGACACTTGACAACAATGTGCAAGTGTCGAACAACGTGTCAAAAATCAGTACACAAATAACAAAGTTCAATCGGCAAGAACCTTTCTACATGTACGCTATGATGTACACTTTAGTTAACACTTTGCCACGTGACATTACCCTATTGGATAGTTTAAAGTGTCAAACAATCTGTCAAAAATTAGTGTACAAATAAAAAAGTTCAATCGATAAGGACCATGCTGCATGTACAGTATGGTGTACCCTTTAGTTTACACTTTACCAAGTGACATTACACTGTTGGATAGTTTAAATTTCAAATAGTTTTCCTATCCAATTGACACTTTACAACAATACAAGTATCAAACAACGTGTTAAAAATTAATGTACAAATAGAAAAGTTCAATCAGTAAAAAATGTAAGTGTCAAACAACGTGTCAAAAATCAACATATAAATTGCAATATTCAATCGATACGAACCTTGCTTCATGTACAATATGGCGTACCCTTTAGTTTACACTTTACCACGTGACATTACACTGTTGGAAAGTTTAAATTTCAAACAGTTTTCCTATCCAATTGACACTTTACAACAACGCAAGTGTCAAACAACGTGTTAAAAATCAGTGTACAAATAGCAAAGTTTAATCGGTATGAAATGCAAGTGTCAAACAACGTGTCAAAAATCAACGTACAAATAGCAAGGTTCAATTGATCAGAACCTCGCTTCTTGTATCCTATGGTGTACACTTTGGGTTTCAATTTGCCGCGTGAAATTACCCTGTTGGACAGTCTAAATTTCAATCAATTTTCCCATCCAATTGACACTTGACAACAATGCAAGCAACAAACAACGTACCAAAAATCAGTGTACAAATAGTAAAGTTCAATCGATAAGAACCTTGCTACATGTGCACTATGGTGTACACTTTAGTTTACACTTTACCACGTGACATTACCCTATTGAACAACTTAAATTTCACAAAGTTTTCCCATCCAGTTGACACTTGATAACAATGCAAGTGCCAAACAACGTGTACAAAATCAGTGTACAAATAAAAAAGTTCAATCGGTAAGAACCTTGCTACATGTATACTATGGTGTACACTTTAGTTTACACCTTCCCACGTAACATTACCTTGTTGGACAGTTTAAAATTCAAATAATTTTCCCATCAAATTGACACTTGGCAACAATGTAAGTGTCAAACAACATGTCAAAAATAAGTGTACAAATAGCAAAGTTCAATCGGTAAGAACTTTTAGACATGTACACTTTAGTTTACACTTTGTCACGTGACATCCCCTATTCGACAGTTTAAATTTCAAACAGTTTTCCCATGGAATTGAAACTTGACAATAATGCAAGTGTCAAATATCGTGTCAAAAATCAGTGTACAAACAGCAAAGTTCAATCGGTACAGACCATGTCACATGTACACTATGGTGTGCACTTTAGTTTACACTTTGCCACGTGACATTACCTTGTTGGATAGTTTAAATTTCAAATAGTTTTCCCGTCTAATTGACACTTGACAACAATGCAATTGTCAAAAAAACCTGTCCAAAATTAGTGTACCAATAGCAAAGTTTAATCATTAAGAACTTTGCTACAAGAACACTATGGTATACATTTTAGTTTACACTCTGCCACGTGACATTACCCCGTTCGACAATTTAAATTTCAAAATATTTTCCTATCCAATAGACACTTTAAAACAATACAAGTATCAAACAACATGTAAACAATCAGTGTACAAATAGTAAAGTTCAATCGGTAAGAAATGTAAGTGTCAAAAATCAATGTACAAATAGCAAAGTTCAATCGGTAAGAACCTTGCTTCATGTACACTATGGTGTACACTTTTGTTTACACTTTGCCATGGGTCATTACCCTGTTGGATAGTTTAAATTTCAAACAGTTTTCCCATTTAATTGACACTTGACAACAATGCAAGTGTCAAACAACGTGTCAAAAATCAGTGTACAAATAGCAATGCTCAATCGGTAAAAACCTTTCTACATGTACACTATGGTGCACTTTAGTTTACACTTTACCACGTGACATTATCCTGTTGGACAGTTTAAATTTCAAACAGTTTTCTTATCCAATTGACACTTGACAACAATGCAAGTGTCAAATAACGTGTCAAAAATCAGTGTACAAATAACAAAGTTCAATCTGTTAGAACATTGCTACATGTACACTATGGTGAACACTTTAGTTTACAGTTTGCCACGTGACATTATCCTGCTAGACAGATTAAATTTCAATCAATTTTTCCATCCAATTGACCCTTGGCAACAATTCAAATATTAAACAACGTGTCAAGAATCAGTGTACAAATAGCAAAGTTCAATCGATAAGAACCTTGCTAGACGTACACTATGGTGCACACTTTAGTTTACACTCTGCCACGTGACATTATCGTGTTTGAAAGTTTAAATTTCAAACAATTTTTGAATCCAATGGACACTTGACAACAATGTAAGTGTCAAACAACATGTCAAAAATCTGTGGACAAATAACAAAGTTCAATCGGTAAGGACCATGCTACATGTACACTATGGTGTACACTTTATTTTACACTTTGCCACACTATTTGATAGTTTAAATTTCAAACCATTTTCTCATCCAGTTGACACTTGACAACAATGCAAGTGTCAAACAACGTGTCAAAATTTAGTGTACAAATAGCAAAGTTCAATAGGCAAGAACCTTGTGACATGTACACTATGGTGTACACTTTAGTTTACACTTTGCCTCTTTACATTACACTGTTTGACAATTTAAATTACAAACAGTTTTCACATCCAGTTGACGCTTAACAGCAATGCAAGTGTCAAACAATATGTCAAAAATCAGTGTACAAATAGCAAAGTTCAATCGATAAGGACCGTCCTATTGTACACTTTAGTTTACACTTTACCACGTAACAGTACCCTGTTGGACAGTTTAAATTTTAAATAAAGTTCCCATCCAATTGACACTTGACAACAATGCAAGTGTCAAGCAATGTGTCAAAAATCATTGTACACATAGCAAAGTTCAATTGGTAGGAACCTTACTGCTTGTACACTATGGTGTACACTTTAGTTTACACTTTGCCACGTGACATTACCATGTTGGACAGTTTTAATTTCAAATAGTTTTCTTATCCAATTGACATTTGACAACAATGCAAGTGCCAAACAGCTTGCCAAAAGTCAGTGTACAAATAGCAAAGTTCAATCGAAAAGGACCGCGCTACATGTACACTATCGTGTATACTTTAATTTACACTTTGCCACGTGACATTACCTTGGAGGATTGTATAAATTTCAAATAGTTTTCCTATCCAATTGACACTTGACAACAATGCATGTGTCGAACAACTTGTCAAAAATTAGTGTACAAAATAAAAATGTTCAATTGGTAAGGACCATACTGCATGTACACCTTGATGTACCCTTTAGTTTACACTTTACCAAGTGACATTACCCTGTTGGACAGTTTAAATTTCAAACAGTTTTCCTATCCAATTGACACTTTACAACGATGCAAGTGTCAAACAACGTGTCAAAAGTCAGTGTACAATTAGCAAAGTTCAATCGGTAAGAAATTCAAGTGTCAAGCAACGTGTTAAAAATCAGCGTACAAATAGCAATATTCAATTGATAAGAACCTTGCTTCATGTACAATATGGTGTGCCCTTTAGTTTACACTTTACCGCGTGACATTACCCTGTTGAAAAGTTTAAATTTCAAACAGTTTTTCTATCCAATAGACACTTGACAGCAATGCAAGTGTCAAACAACGTGTCGAAAATCAATGTACAAATAGCAAAGTTCAATCCGTAAGAAATGTAAGTGTTAAACAACGTGTCAAAAATGAACGTACAAATAATAATATTCAATCGATAAGAACCATGTTACATGTACACTATGGTGTACACTTTAGTTTACACTTTGCCACGTGACATTACCCTGTTTGACAATTTAAATTTTAATAAGTTTTCCCGTCCAATTGACAATTGACAACAATGCAAGTGTCAAACAATGTGTCAAAAATCAGTGTATAAATAATAAAGTTCAGTCGGTAAGAACCACGCTACATGTACACTATAGTGTATACTTTAATTTACACTTTGCCAAGAGACATTACCCTATTGGACAGTTTAAATTTCAAACAATTTTCCCATCCAATTGACACTTGACAACAATGCAAGTGTCAAACAACGTGTCAAAAATCAGTGTAGAAATAACAAAGTTCAATCGATAAGAACCTTGCTACTCGTACACTATGGTGTCCACTTTAGTTTACACATTGCCGCGAGACAATACCCTGTTGGAAAATTTAAATTTCAAACAATTTTCCCAATCAATTGACACTTGGCAACAATGCAAGTGTCAAACAACGTGTCAAAAATCAATGTACAAATAACAAAGTTCAATCGGTAAGATCCTTACTATACGTACACTATGGGGCACACTTTAGTTTACACTTTGCCACGTGACATTACCCTGTTTTTGAAAGTTCAAATTTCAAATAGTTTTCCCATCCAATTGACACTTGACAACAATGCAAGTGTCAAACATCGTATCAAAAATCAGTGTACAAATAGGAAAGTTCAATCGGTATAAACCTTGCGACTTGTACACTATTGTGTACACTTTAGTTTACACTTTGTTTCTTGACATTATCATGCTGGACAGTTTAAATTTCAAATAGTTTTCCCACCCAATTGACACTTGACAACAATGCAGGTGTCAAACAATGGGTCAAAATTCGGTGTACAAATAGCAAAGTTCAATCGGTAAGAACCTTGCTACAAGTACACTGTGGTGTACACATTTTGGTTTACAATTTTCCACGTGACATTACCCTGTTGGATAGTTTAAATTTCAAATAGTTTTCCTATCCAATTGATACTTGACAACAATGCAAGTGTCAAACAACGTGTCAAAAATCAATTTACAACTAGCAAAGTTCAATCGGTATGGACTGTGCTGCTTGTACACTATCGTGTACACTTTAGTTTACACTTTGCAACGTGACATTATCCTATTGGGCGGTTTAAATTTCAAATAGTATTCCCATCCAATTGACACTTGACAACAATGCAAGTGTCAAACAACATGTTAAAAATCAGTGTACAAATAGGAAAGTTCAATCGATAAGAACCATGCTACATGTACACTGTGACGTGCACACTTTAGTTTACACATTGCCACGTGACATTACCCTGTTAGACAGTTTAAGTTTCAAAAAATTTTCCTATCTAATTGACACTTGACAAAAATACAAGTTCCAAACAACATGTCAAAAATCAGTGTACAAGGAAAAAAGTTCAATCGGTAAGGACCATGCTACATGTACACTATGGTGTACACTTTAGATTACACTTTGTCACGTGACATTAACCCAATCGATAGTTTAAATTTCAAATAGCTTTCGCCTCCAAATAACACTTGACAACAATGCAAGTGTGAAATAACGTGTCAAAAATCAGTACACAAATAACATAGTTCAATCAATAAGAACCATGCTACATGTACACTATGGTGTACATTTTAGTTTACACTTTTTCACTTGACATTATCTGGTTGGGCAGTATAAATTTCAAACAATTTTCCACCCATTTGAAACTTGAGAACATTGCAGGCGTCAAACAACTCAAAAATCAGTGTACAAATAGCAAAGTTCAATCGGTAAGAACTTTGCTACTTGTACACTGTGGTGTACACACTTTAGTATAAACTTTGCAATGTGATATTACCGTATTTGATAGTTTAAATTTCAAACAATTTCCCATCCAATTGAGACTTGACAACAATGCAAGTGTCAAACAACGTGTCAAAAATTAGATTACATATAAC
This sequence comes from Olea europaea var. sylvestris, assembly GCF_002742605.1. Taxonomy (NCBI): domain Eukaryota; kingdom Viridiplantae; phylum Streptophyta; class Magnoliopsida; order Lamiales; family Oleaceae; genus Olea; species Olea europaea. The sequence continues at coordinate 418,329 of NW_019264345.1, read as the reverse complement.
AAAGTTCAATCCGTAAGAACCTTGCTACACGTACACTATGGTGCACAATTTAGTTTACACTTTGCCTCGTGACATTATCGTGTTTGAAAGTTTAAATTTCAAACAATTTTTGAATCCAATGGACACTTGACAACAATGTAAGTGTCAAACAACATGTCAAAAATCTGTGGACAAATAACAAAGTTCAATCGGTAAGGACCATGCTACATGTACACTTTATTTTACACTTTGCCACATGACATTGTCCTGCTGGACAGTTTAAATTTCAAACAGTTTTCAAATCCGGTGGACACTTGACAACAATGCAAATGTCAAACAACGTGTCAAAAATCTGTGTACAAATAACAAAGTTCAATCGGTAAGGACCTTGCTACATGTACACTACGGTGTACACTTTAATTTACACTTTGCCACGTGACATTACCCAATTGGACAGTTTAATTTACACTTTGCCACGTGACATTACCCAATTGGACAGTTTAAATTTCAAACAGTTTTTCCATCCAATTGACACTTGACAATAATGCAAGTGTCAAACTACCGTCCAAAATTAGTGTACCAGTAGCAAAGTTCAATCGTTAAGAACCTTGCTACATGTACACTATGGTGTAAATTTTAGTTTACACTTTACCACGTGACATTACCTCGTTGGACAGTTTAAATTTCAAATTGTTTTCCTATCCAATAGACACTTGACAACAATACAATTGTCAAACAACGTGTCAAAAATCAGTGTACAAATAGCAAAGGTCAATCGGTAAGAACCTTGCTTCATGTACACTATGGTGTACCCTTTAGTTTACACTTTACCACGTGACATTACCTTGTTGGATAGTTTAAATTTCGAACAATTTTCCTTTCCAATTGACACTTGACAACAATGCAAGTGTCAAACATGTCAAAAATCAGTGCACGAATAGCAATATTTAATCGGTAAGAACCCTGCTTCTAGTACACAATGGTGTACACTGTGGTTTACACTTTGCCACGTGACATTACCATGTAGGACAGTTTAAATTTTAAACTGTCCACGTGACATTACCGCAACGCAAGTGTCAAACAACGGGTCAAAAATCAATGTACAAATAGCAAAGTTCAACCGATAAGAACCTTGCAACATATACACTATGATGTACACTTTAGTTTATACTTTGCGACTTGACATTACCCTGTTGGAAATTTTAAATTTCAAACAGTTTTTCCACCCAATTGACACTAAACAACAATACAAGTGTCAAACAACGTGTCAAAAATCATTGTACAAATAGCAAAATTCAATCGTTAAGAACCTTACTACATGTGCACAATAGTGTACAGATCAGTTCAAACTTTGCCACTTAACATTACCCTATTGGACAGTTAAAAGTTCAAATAGTTTTCTCATCCAATTAATACTTGACAACAATGCAAGTGTCAAACAACATGTCAAAAATCAGTGTTCAAATAGCAAAGTTTAATCGATAAGAAATGCAAGTATCAAACAACATGTCAAAAATCAATGTACAAATAGCAAAGTTCAATCGATAAGAACCTTGCTTCATGTACACTATAGTGTATACTTTGGTTTACACTTTGCCACATGACATTACCTTGTTGGACATTTTAAATTTCAAATAGTTTTCCCATCCAATCAACACTTGGCAATACTGCAAGTGTCAAGAAATGTGTTAAAAATCAGTATACAAATAGCAAAGTTTAATCGGTAAGAACTTTGCCACATGTACACTTTAGTTTACACTTTACCACGCAACATTACCTTGTTGGACAGTTTAAATTTCAAATAGTTTTTGCATTCAATTGACACTTTACAACAATACAAGTGTCACACAACGTGTCAAAAATCAGTGTACAAATAGCAAAGTTCAATTGGTAAGAACCTTGCGACATGTACACTATGGTGTACACTTTAGTTTACACATTACCACGTCACATTACCAGTGTGAAATAACGTGTCAAAAATCAGTGTACAAATAGCAAAGTTCAATTGGTAAGAACCTTGCGACATGTACACTATGGTGTACACTTTAGTTTACACATTACCACGTCACATTACCCCATTGGACAATTTAAATTTCAAACAGTTTTCCCATCCAATTGTCACTTGACAACAATGCAAGTGTCAAACTACTAGTCAAAAATAAGTGAACAAATAGCAAAGTTAAATCGGTAAGAAATGCAAGTGTCGAACAATGTGTCAAAAATCAATGTGCAAATAGCAAAGTTCAATCGATAAGAACCTTGGTTCATGTACATTATAGTGTACACTTTAGTTTAAACTTTGCCACGTGACATTACGTGTTAGACAGGTTAAATTTCATACAGTTTCCCATCCAATTGACACTTCACAATAGTGTAAGTGTCAAACAACGTGTCAAAAATCAGTGTACAAATAGCAAAGTTCAATTGGTAACAACCTTACTACATGTACACTATGGTGTTCGTTTTAGTTTACACTTTGCCACCTGGCATTTCCCCGTTGGACAATTTAAATTTCAAATAGTTTTCCCATCCAATTGACACTTGACGACAATGCAAGTGTCAAACTACGTGTCAAAAATCAGTGTACAAATAGCAAAGCTCAATCTGTAAGAAATGCAAGCGCAAAAAAGTGTCAAAAATCAGTGTACAAAAAGTAAAGTTCAATCGGTAAGAACCATGCTTCAAGTACACAATGGTGTACATTGTGGTTTACACTTTGCCACATGACATTACCCTTTAGGACAGTTTAAATTTCAAACAGTTTTCCCATCCAATTGAAACTTGACAACAATACAAGTGTCAAAGAACATGTCAAAAATCAATGTACAAAGAGCAAAGTTCAACCAGTAAGAACCTTACTACATGTACACTATGGTGTACGCTTTTGTTTACACTTTGCCACGTGACATTACCCTGTTGGACAGTTTAAATTTTAAACAGTTCTCCCATCTAATTGACAATTGACAACAATGCAAGTATCAAAAAACGTGTCAAAAATCAGTGTACAAATAACAAAGTTCAATTGGTAAAAACCTTGCTACATGTACACTACGTTGTTCACTTTAGTTTACACTTTGCCAAGTGACATTACCACATTGGACAGTTTAAGTTTCAAATAGTTTTCCTATCCAATGAACACTTTACAGCAATGCAAGGTTCAAAAATTGTGTCAAAAATCAATTTACAAGTAACGAAGTTCAATCGGTAAGGACCATGCTACATGTACACTATGGTGTACACTTTAGTTTATACTTTGCCACGTGACATTACCCTATTAGACAGTTTAAATTTCAAATAGTTTTTCTATCCGATTGACACTTGACAACAATGCAAGTGTCAAATAACGTGTTAAAAATCAGTGGAAAAATAGCAAAGTTCAATCGGTAAGAAATGCAAGTGTCAAAAATCAGTGTACATATAGCAAAGTTCAATTGGTAAGAACCTTGCCACATGTACACTATGGTGTTCACTTTACTTTACACTTTGCCACGTGGCATTATCCCATTGGACAACTCAAATGTCAAATAGTTTTTCCATCCAATTTGCACTTGACAACAATGTAAGTATCAAACAACGTGTCAAAAATAGTGTACAAATAGCAAAGTTCAATCGACGGTTAGAACCTTGCAACATGTACACTATGGTGTTCACTTTAGTTTACACTTTACCACGTAGCATTTTCCCGTTGGACAGTTTAAATTTCAAACAGTTTTTCCATCCAATTGACACATGAGGACAATGCAAGTGTCAAACAACGTGTCAAAAATCAGTGTACAGATAGTAAAGTTCAATCGATAAGAAATGCAAGCGTCAAACAACGTGTTAAAAATCAGTGTACAAAAAGTAAAGTTCAATCGGTAAGAACCATGTTTCACGTACAAAATGGTGTACATTGTGGTTTACACTTTGTCACATGACATTACCCTGTAGGATAGTTTAAATTTCAAACAGTTTTCCCATCTAATTGACACTTGACAACAATGCAAGTGTCAAAGAACGTGTCAAAAATCAATTTACAAATAGCAAAGTTCAACCAGTAAGAACCTTGCTACATGTACACTATGGTGTACACTTTTGTTTACAATTTGCCACGTGATATTATCCTGTTGGACAGTTTAAATTTCAAACAATTCTCCCATCCAATTGACAGTTGACAACAATGCAAGTGTTAAACAACATGTCAAAAATTAGTGTACAAATAGCAAAGTTCAACCGATAAAAACCTTGCTACATGTACACTACGGTGCTCACTTTAATCTACACTTTCCCATGTGACATTACCCCATTGGACAGTTTAAATTTCAAACTACTTTCCCATCCAACTGACACTTTACAACAATGCAAGTGTCAAAATATGTGTCAAAAATCAGTGTACAAATAGCAAAGTTCGATCGGTAAGAACCTTGCTACTTGTACACTATGGTGTACACTTCAGTTTACACTTCGTTACGTGACATTACCCTATTAGCAGTTTAAATTTCAAACAAATTTCCAATCTAATTGACACTTGGCAATAATGTAAGGGTCAAACAACGTGTCAAAAATTAATGTACAAATAGCAAAGTTCAAGCGGTAAGAACCTTGCTTCATGTACATTAAGGTGTACACTTTAGTTTACACTTTGCCACGTGACATGTCCCTGTTGGACAGTTTAAATTTCAAACAGTTTTCCCATCCAATTGACACTTGACAACAATGCAAGTGTCAAGCAACGTGTCAAAAATCAGTGTATAAATAACAACGTTCAATCGGTCATAACCTGGAGAAATGTACACTATGGTATACACTTAGTTTACACTTTGTCATTTGACATTACCCTGTTGGATAGTTAAATTTTCAAACAGTTTTCCCATCCAATTGACACTTGACAACAATTCAAGTGTCAAACATCGTGTCAAAAATTTGTGTACAAATAGCAAAGTTCAATCGATAAGAACCTTGCTAAATGTACACTATGGTATAAGCTTTAGTTTACACTTTGCTACGTGACATTACCCCATTGGACAGTTTAAATTTCAAAAAGTTCTCCCATCCGATTGACACTTGACAGTAACTTAAGTGTCAAATAATGTGTCAAAAATCAGTGTGCAAATAGTAAAGTTCAATCCGTAAGAAATGCAAGTGTTAAACAATATGTCAAAAATCAGTGTACAAATAATAAAGTTCAATCGATAAGAACCTTGCTTCATGCACACAATGGTGTATCCTTTGGTTAACGCTTTGCCACCTGGCATTAACCTATAGGACGGTATAAATTAGAAACAGTTTCCCATCCAATTGACACTTGACAACAATCAATTGTCAAACAACATGTCAAAAATCGGTGCACAAATAGCAAAGTTCAGTCGGTAAGAACCTTGCTACATGTACACTATGGTGTAAACTTTAGTTTACACTTTGCCTCTTGACATTACCCTGTTGGACAATTTAAATTTCAAACAATTTTCCCACCCAATTAACACTTGACAGCAATGCATGTGTCGAACAACGTGTCAAAAATTAGTGTACAAATAGCAAAGTTGAATCGATAAGAACCTTGCAACATGTATACGATAGTGTAAACTTTAGTTTACACTTCACCACTTGATATTACCCTGTTCGATAGTTTAAATTTCAAATAGTTTTCCCACCCAATTGACACTTAACAATAATACAAGTGTCAAACAACGTGTTAAAAATCAGTGTACAAATGGCAAAGTTCAATCGTTAACCACCTTGCTACATGTACACTATCCTATACACTTTAGTTTGCACTATGCCACTTGACATTACCCTGTTGGTCAGTTTAAATTTCAAATAGTTTTCCCACCCAGTTGTCACTTTACAAAAATGAAAGAGTCAAACAACGTGTTAAAAATCAGTGTACAAATAGCAAAGTTCAATCGGTAAGAACCTTGCTACATGTACACTATGGTGTTCACTTTAGTTTACACTTTGCTACGTGACATTACCCCATTGGACAGCTTAAATTTCAAACAGTTTTTCCACCCAATTGACACTTGACAACAATGCAAGTGTCAAACAACGTGTCAAAGATTAGTGTAGAAATAGTAAAGTTCAATCGTTAAGAACCTTGCTACATGTACACAATAGTGTACACTTCAATTTACACTTTGTCACTTGACATTACCCTATTGGGCAGTTTAAATTTCCAATAGTTTTTCCATCCAATTGACAGTTGACAACAATACAAGTGTCAAACAACGTGTCCAAAATCAGTGGACAAATAGAAAAATTCAATCGGTAAGAAATGCAAGTGTCAAACAACGTGTTAAAAATCAGTGTATAAATAGCAAAGTTCAATCGACAAGCACCTTGCTTCATGTACACGATGTTGTACACTTTAGTATAAACTTTGCAACGTGACATTACCCCTCGGACAAGTTAAATTTCAAACAGTTTCACCATCCAATTGACACTTCACAACAATGCAAGTATCAAACAACGTGTTTAAAAATTAGTGTACAAATAGCAAAGGTCAATCGGTAAGAAATGCAAATGTCAAACAACGTGTCAAAAATCAGTGTACAAATAGCAGAGTTCAATCGGTAAGCACCTTGCTTCATGTACACTATGTTGTACACTTTGGTTTAAACTTTACGACCCGGCATTACCCCGTCGAACATTTTAAATTTCAAACAGTTTTCCTATCCAATTGACACTATGTTGTACACTTTAGTTTACACTTTGCCATGTGGCATTTCCCCGTTGGACAGTTTAAATTTCAAATAGTTTTTCCATCCAATTGACACTTGAAAATAATATAAGTATCAAACAACGTGTCGAAAATTAGTGTACAAATAGTAAAGTTCAATCGGTAAGAAATGCAAATGTCAAATAACATGTCAAAAACCACTGTACAAATAGCAAGGTTCAATCTGTAAGCACCTTGTTTCATGTACACTATGTTGAACACTTTGGTTTAAACTTTGCTATGTGACATTGCCCTGTTGGACAGGTTAAATTTCAAACAGTTTCCCCATACAATTGACACTTGACAAAAATGCAAGTATCAAACAACGTATCAAAAATTTGTGCACAAATTGCAAAGTTCAAACGGTAAGAACCTTGCTACATGTACACTATGGTGTTCACTTTCATTCACACTTTGCCACGTGACATTATCCCATCGAACAGTTTAAATATCAAATAGTTTTCCCATCCAATTGACACTTGACAACTATGCAAGTGTCAAACAAAGTGTCAAAAATCAATGAAAAATAGCAAAATTAAATCGGTAAGAAATGCATGTGCCGAACAACGTGTCAAAGATTAGTGTACAAATAGCAAAGTTCAATTGGTAAGAACCTTGCTTCATGTACACTATGGTGTACACTTTAGTTTAAACTTTGCCACGTGACATTACCCTATTGGACAGGTTAAATTCCAAACAGTTTCCCCATCAAATTGACACTTCACAACAATGTAAGTGTCAAACAACATGTCAAAAATCAGTGTACAAATAGTAAAGTTCAATCAGTAAGAACCTTACAATATGTACACTATGATGTTCACTTTAGTTTACACTTTGCCACGTGGCATTACCTTGTTGAACAATTTAAATTTGAAATAGTTTTTCCAACCAATTGATACTTGATGATAATGCAAGTGTCAAACAATGTGTCAAAAATCAATGTAAAAATAGTAAAGTTCAATCAATAAGAAATGCAAGTGTTCACACAACGTGTCGAAAATCAGTGTACAAATAGCAAAGTTCATTCGGTAAGAACCTTGCCTCAAGTACACAATGGTGTAAACTGTCGTCTACACTTTCCCATGTGACATTACCCAGCAGGATAGATTAAATTTCAAACAGTTTTCCCATCCAACTGACACTTGATAGCAATGCAAGTGTCAAACAACGTGTCAAAAATCAATGTACAAATAGCAATGTTCAACCGGTAAGAACCTAGCTACATGTACACTATGGTGTAAACTTTAGTTTACACTTTGCCACTTGACATTAACCTGTTTGACGGTTTAAATTTCAAACAGTTTTCTGCCCAATTGACACTTGACAACAATGCAAGTGTCAAACAACGTGTCAAAAATTAGTATACATATAGCAAAGTTTAATCATTAAGAACCTTGCTACATGTACACAATAGCGTACACTTTAGTTTACACTTTGCCACTTGACATTACCCTGTTGGTCAGTTTAAATTTCAAACAGTTTTCCCAACCAATTGACACTTGACAAAAATGTAAGTGTTAAACAACGTGTCAAAAGTTAGTGTACAAATAGCAAAGTTCGATCAGTAAAAACCTTCCTACATGTACACTATGGTGTACACTTGAGTTTACACTTTGCCACGTGACATTACACTCTTGGATAGTTTAAATTTCAAACAGTTTTCTCATCCAATTGACACTTGACAACAATGCAAGTTTCAAACATCATGTCAAAAATTAGTGTACAAATAGTAAAATTCAATCGGTAAGAACCTTACGACATGTACACTATGGTGTACACTTTAGTTTACACTTCGCCAGGTGATATTACCCAGTTGGACAGTTTAAATTTCAAATAACTTTCCCATCCAATTGACACTTGACAACAATGCAAGTGTAAAGCAACGTGTCCATCGATATGAGATGCAAGTGTCGAAAAACGTGTCAAAAATCGGTGTACAAATAGCTAAGTTCTATCGGTAAGAACCTTGCTTCATGTACATTATGGGGTACACTTTAAGTTAAACTTTGCCACGTGACATTACCCTGCTGGACAGGTTAAATTACAAACTGGTTCCCCATCTAATTGACACATCACAACAATGCAAGTGTCAAACAAGGTGTCAAAAATCCGTGTGCAAATAGCAAAGTTCAATCGGTAAGAATCTTGCTACATGTATACTATGGTGTTCACTTTAGTTTACACTTTGCCACGTGGTATTACCTCGTTGGACATTTTAAATTTCAAACAGTTTTCCATCCAATTGACACTTAATGACAATGCAAGTGTCTAACAACAACTCAAAAATCAGTGCACAAATAGCAAAGTTCAATCAGTAAGAAATGCAAGTGTCCAACAATGGGTCAAAAATCAGTGTACAAATTACAAAGTTCAATCGGTAAGAACCTTGTTTCAAGTACACAATGGTGTACACTATGGTTTACACTTTGCCACTTGACATTACCCTACATAAATGTTAAAATTTCAAACAGTTTTTCCGTCCAACTGACACTTTACAACAATGCAAGTGTCAAACAACATGTCAAAAATCAATGTACAAATAGCAAAGTTCAACCGGTAAGAGCCTTGCTACATTTACACTATGGTGTACACTTTAGTTTACACTTTGCCACTTGATGCCACCCTGTTGGATAGTTCAAATTTCAATCAATTTTCCTACCCAATTGATACCTGACAACAATGCAAGTATCAAACAATGTGTCAAAAATTAGTACACAAATAGCAAAGTTCAATCGTTAAGAACCTTGCCACATGTACACAATAGTGTACACTTTAGTTTACACTTTGCCACTTGACATTAACCTATTGGTCAGTTTAAATTTCAAACAATTTTCCCTCCCATTTGACACTTGACAACAAGGCAAGTGTCAAACAACGTGCTAAAAATCAGTGTACAAATAGCTAAGTTCAATTGGTAAAAACCTTCTACATGTACAATATGGTGTACACTTTAGTTTACACTTTGCCACGTGACATTACCCTCTTGGACAGTTTAAATTTCAAATAGTTTTTCCATCCAGTCGACAGTTGACAACAATGCAAGTGTCAAACAACGTGTCAAAAATCAGTGTACAATAGGAAAGTTCAATCAGTAAGAACCTCGCGACATGTACACTATGGTTTACCCTTTAGTTTGCACATCGCCACGTGTCATTACCCAGTTGGACAGTTTAAATTTCAAATAATTTTCCCATCCAATTGGCACTTGACAACAATACAAGTGTCAAACAATGTGTCGAAAATCAGTGTACAAATAGCAAAGTTCAATCGATAAGACCATTGCTTCATGTACACTACAGTGTATACTTTATTTTACACTTTGCTACGTGACATATCCCTCTTGGACAGCTTAAATTTCAAACAGTTTTCCCATCCAATTGACACTTGACAACAATGCAAGTGTCAAACATCGTGTCGAAAATCAGTTACAAATAGCAAAGTTCAATCGATAAGACCATTGCTTCATGTACACTACGGTGTATACTTTAGTTTACACTTTGCTACGTGACATATCCCTCTTGGACAGTTTAAATTTCAAACAGTTTTCCCATCCAATTATAACTTGACAATAATGCAAGTGTCAAACAACGTGTCGGAAACCGGTGTACAAATAGCAAAGTTCAATCGGTAAGAATCTTGAGACATGTACACTATGGTGTACATGTTGGTTTACACTTTGCCACGTGACACTACCCTTTAGGACAGTTAAATTTTGAACAGTTTTCCCGTCCATTTGACACTTGACAACAAAGCAAGTGTCAAACAATGTGTCAAAAATCAATGTATAAATAGCAAAGTTTAACCGGTAAGAACTTTGCTACATATACACTATGGTGTAAACTTTAGTTTACACTTTGCCACGTGACATTTCCTTGTTGGAAAGTATAAATTTCAAATAGTTTTCCTACCCAATTGACACTTGCCAACAATACAAGGGTCAAACAACGTGTCAAAAATTAGTGTACAAATAGCGAAGTTCTATCGGTAAGGACCATGCGACATGTACACTTTAGTTTACACTTCGCCACATGATATTACCCTGTTAGACACTTTAAATTTCAAACTATTTTCCGACCCAATTGACACTTGACAACAATGCAAGTATCAAACAATGTGTCAAAAATCAGTGTACAAATAGCAACGTTCAATCAGTAAGACCCTTGCTACAAGTACACTATGGTGTACACTTTAGCTTACACTTTGCCACGTGACATTACCACATTAGATAGTTTAAATTTCAAATTGTTTTCCCATCAAATTGACACTTGACAACAATACAAGTGTCGAAGGACGAGTCGAAATTTTGTGTACAAATAGCAAAGTTCAATCGGTAAGAAGCTTGCTTCATGTACATTCTGGTGTACACTTTAATTTAAACTTTGCCACGTGACATTAATTTGCTGGACAAGTTAAATCTCAAAAAGTTTACCCATCCAATTAACACTTTACAACAATGCAAATGTCAAACAACATATCAAAAATTAGTGTACAAATAGCAAAGTTTAATCAGTAAGAACCTTGCGACATGTATACTATGGTGTACACTTTAGTTTTCACTTTGCCATGTGACATTACCCTCTTCGACATTTTAAATTTCGAACAGTTTTCCCATCCACTTAACAATTGACAAAAATGCAAGTGTCAAACAATGTGTCAAAATTCAGTGTAAAAACAGAAAAGTTCAATCGGTAAGAACCTTGCTTCATGTACACTATGGTGTACACTTTAGTTGACATTTTGCCACGTGATATATCCTTGTTGGACAGTTTAAATTCTAAACAGTTTTCCCATCCAATTGACACTTGACAACAATGCAAGTGTCAAACAACATGTCAAAAAGTAGTGTACAAATAGCAAAGATCAATCGATAAGAACCTTGAGGCATGTACACTATGGTGTACACTTTAGTTTACACTTTGTCACGTGACATTGCCCTGTTGAACAGTTTAAATTACAAACAATTTTTCCATCGAATTGACACTTGACAACAATGCAAGTGTCAAACAACGTGTCAAAAATCAGTTTACAAATAGCAAAGTTTTATCGGTAAAGACCATCCTACATGTACACTTTAGTTTACTCTGCGTCACATGACATTGCCCTGTTGGACTGTTTAAATTTCAAATAGTTTTTGCATCCAATTGACACTTGACAACAATGTAAGCGTCAAACAACGTGTCAAAAATAAGTGATCAAATAGCAAAGTTCAATCGGTAAGAACCTTGCTACGTGTACGCTGTGGTGTACACTTTAGTTTACACTATGGCACATGACATTACCCTGCTGGACGGTTTAAATTTCAAAAAGTTTTCCTATTCAATTGACACTTGACAACAATGCAAGTGTCAAACAACGTGTCAAATATCAGTGTACAAATAACAAAGTTCAATCGGTGAGAACCTTGCTACATGCACACTATGGTGCTCACTTTAGTTTACACTTTGCCACGTGGCATTACCCTGTTGGACAGTTTAAATTTTAAATAGTTTTCCCATCCAATTGACACTTGACGATAATGCAAGTGTCAAACAACGTGTCAAAAATCAGTGTACAAATAGCAAAGTTCAATCGGTAAGAACCTTGCTACACGTACACTATGGTGCACACTTTAGTTTACACTTTACCACGTGACGTTACCCTATTTGAAAGTTTAGATTTCAAACTATTTTTGACTCCAATTGACTCTTGACAAAAAATCAAGTGTCAAACAACGTGTCATAAATCAGTGTACAAATAGCAAAGTTCAATTGGTAAGAACCTTGCGACATGTACACTTTAGTTTACACTTTGCTACGTGACATTACCCTATTAGACAGTTTAAATTTCAAACATTTTTTCCATCCAATTGATGCTTGAAAACAATGCAAGTGTCAAACAATGTGTCAAAAATCAGTGTACAAATAGTAAAGTTCAATCGGTAAGAACCTTGCTACATGTACACTATGGTGTACACTTTAGTTTGCAGTTTGCCTCGTGACAGTATCCTATTGGACAGTTTAAATTTTAAACAGTTTTGCCATCCAATTAACACTTGACAACATGTCTTCAGATGACATCCATGCATAAATACATTTTTTGTTGCATGAAATTCTAGGCAAGAATTTAAAAATAAATGTTGTTGTTTGACTTCTCATTTTTGCGCAGTATGTTTTAAAGTAAACTCGTTTACATAGTAATTTCACGAAACTTTAAGGGAAAGTAGGGAACTTCTTATAATATAATATATCCAAAATTCAGCTTTCGTCGGTGACATATGAAATGTTAAAATATTTTTTAAAACCTCGCAGCAACTCGATTTGGGAAGTATCCCAGTGCAACATACTTAAGGTGGCATATAAAAATTCCATAGATATTGGATTGACGTGATTTTGAGTTCATTCAGTAGCTAATCCATGAGGCTATTAAATCCTACTGGTTTTGTCTAAAAATTCCAAGTAACGATTGAGTTACAAATTTTTAAGTTCAATGGTAAAAACTGGAATTTTCAGAATACAGCAACACTATGTTTACTTAAAGTGACATATAAAATTTTACCGATATCGGATTGACATGATTCTAAGTTTATTTAGTAGCTAACTTATGAGGCTATCAAAAACCATTAGCTTTGTTCAAAAATTTGAAGTAACAAATTAGTTATAATTTTTAAAATCTGAACAGAAACTGAAATTTCAAAGAAAACAGTAACATTAACTAGTTGACATTTTTTTTAAGACAGTGTTTCGTAAGTAAATTCTAGATCACATATATATATTTTTAACCATAACCTATTCATAAAAAATTATTCGTTGAAATAGTTTCATATACGATGTCCATAGAAAAGTAATTAATAGGAAACAAAAATATTTCATAATCAATTTAAAGTTGTTAATTCACCGGCTTTTCCACGTTAAATTGTATCTTCAACCACCATCATCCGCGCCCCCAACAAAAGAACAAAATCAACCTATAAGAAGGGATTTAACCCATGAGTTGGAAACTCAATAGATATCATCGGTGTATTTTGTAATCAAATTAGAAAATTCAAACCATGGATTTATACTGTCGCACGTAGATGGATTTTCGGCAAAATCCGATATCTATAGCATTGTCATAACACATAGAGCCGAAGAATGATCATTCAAACTATAGTAGTCCCGAAGCACCATACCTGGAGGTACCATTTCATTCAACTTTTAACGAAAAATCAAATTTGAAAACGAAATAATACTTACACCTTAACCTACCTTGAATTTTCTTGGATATCAAAGAACAAATGTATAGAAAGCCTTTCTTCTTCTCACCCTTGTTATTCTCTTAGCTTAAATTGATATATAAAAATATATTTTTTTGAGAGAAAATAAGATGATATTCAAATTTAAGGAAGGATGTAGTGAAAAAGTGACCTTCCACTTCTTGTAATCTTTCTTTTTAATGATAAACTAAATGGTGGGAGTTGCATTATCATAAAGTTTGTTAAATAGGATCTTTAACTAAGAATTTGAAGAGTCTTTAAACCTAAAAAAAATCATAATTTTTTTTTTTATAAAAACATCTACATGATGATTCGAACCTAGGTTGCCTATATGAAATACCTTGTAGATGACCATTGGGGCAACCCAGTTATTTATTAAATCTTTGTAATCAAATTTACTTAAACTTAATCTCTTAAATTGTTGGGCTTTTAATTAATTTATGGCTTGAGCTTTCAACATCTTAAATTGTTTGAACTTCCACAACTCGTTCCTTGAATGAGATAGGCTCGTGGTTTGAGATCATCACAACATAATAGCCCAATTTCATTTTATTTCTCAAGCTTCTACACAAATAGCAAAGTTCAATCGATCAGAACCTTGCTACATATACACTACTGTGTACACTTTAATTTACACTTTAGCATGTGACATTACCCAGTTCGACAGTTTAAATTTCAAGTAGTTTACCCATCCAATTGACACTTGACAACAATGCAAGTATCAAACGACGTGTCTAAAATCAGTGTACAAATAGCAAAGTTCAATCGGTAAGAAATGCAAGTATCAAATAACGTGTCAAAAATTAATGTACAAATAGCAAAGTTCAATCGGTAAGAACCTTGCTTCATGTACACTATGGTTACACTTTTCCACGTGATATTACCTTGTTGGACATTTTAAATTTCAAAAAGTTTTTCCATCTAATTGACACTTGACAACAATGCCAGTGTCAAGAAATGTGTCAAAAATTAGTATACAAATAGCAAAGTTCAATCGGTAAGAACCTTGCTACATGTACACTATGCTGTACACTTTAGTTTACACTTTACCACGTGACATTACCCTGTCGGACAGTTTAAATTTCAAATAGTTTTCGCATTCAATTGACACATGACAACAATACAAGTGTCAAACAATGTGTCAAAAATCAGCGTACAAATAACAAAGTTCAATCGGTAAGAACCTTGCGACATGTACTCTATGGTGTACACTTTAGTTTACACATTGCCACGTTACATTACCCTATGGGATAGTTTAAATTTCAAACAGTTTTCCTATCCAATTGACACTTGACAACAATACAAATGTCAAACAACGTGTCAAAAATCAGTGTACAAATAACAAAGTTCAATCAGTAAGGACCATGCTACATGTACACTATGGTGTACACTATAGTTTACACTTTACCACGTGACATTACCTTGTTAGACATTTTAAATTTCAAACAGTTTTTCTATCCAATTGACACTTGACAACAATGCATGTGTTAAGCAACGTGTCAAAAATAAGTGTACAAATAGCAAAGTTTAATCGATAAGAACCTTGCTTCATGTACACTATGGTGTACACTTTAGTTTACACTTTACGACGCGACATTACCCTATCGCACAGTTTAAATTTCAAACAGTTATCCCATCCAATCGACACTTGACAACAATGGAAGTGTCAAACAACATGTCAAAATCAGTATACAAATAGAAAAAGTTCAATCGATAAGAACATTGAGACATGTACACTATCGTGTACACTTTAGTTTACACTTTACCACGCGACATTACTCTGTTGGGCAGTTTAAATTTCAAACAATTTTCACATTCAATTAAATCTTGACAACAATGCAAGTGTCAAACGACGTGTGAAAAATCAGTGTACAAATAGCAAAGTTCAATCAGTAAGAACCTTGGGACATGTACACTATGGTGTACACTTTAGTTTACACTTTGCCACGTGATATTACACTGTTGGACAGTTTAAATTTCAAACAGTTTTCCTATCTAATTGACACTTGACAGTAGTGCAAGTGTCAAACAATGTGTCAAAAATTAGTGTACAAATAGCAAAGTTCAATCGGCCAGAACCTTGCCTCATGTACACTATGGTGTAAACTTTAGTTTACACTTTGCCACGTGACATATCCCTGTTGGACAATTTAAATTTCAAACAGTTTTCCCATCAATTGACACTTGACAACAATGCAAGTATCAAACAACATGTTAAAAATCATTGTACAAATAATAAAGTTCAATCTGTGAGAACCTTGAGACATGTACACTATGGTGTAAACTTTAGTTTACACTTTGTCACGTGACATTACCCAGTTGGATAGTTTAAATTTCAAATAGTTTTTCCAGCGAATTGACACTTGACAACAATGCAAGTGTCAAACAACGTGTCAAAAATCAATGTACAAATAGCAAAGTTCAATTGGTAAGGACCATACTACATGTACATTACGGTGTACACTTTATTTAACACTTTGCCACGAGAAATTTCCTTGTTGGACTGTTTAAATTTCAAATAGTTTTCCCATCAAATTGACAGTTGACAACAATACAAATGTCAAACAACGTGTCACAAATCAGTGTACAAATAGTAAAGTTCAATCGATAAGAATCTTTCTACGTGTATACTACGGTGTAAACTTTAATTTACACTTTAGTACATTACATTACTCGGTTGGACAGTTTAAATTTCAAGTAACTTTCCCATCTAATTGACACTTGACAATAATGAACGTGTCAAACAGCCTATTAAAAATCAGTGTAAAAATAGCAAAGTTCAATTGGTAAGAACTGCAAGCGTCAAACAACATGTCAAACATCAATGTACAAAGAGCGAAGTTCAATCGGTATGAACCTTGCTTCATGTACACTATGGTGTACAATTAGTTTTACACTTTTCTACGTGACATTACCCAGTTGGACATTTTAAATTTCAAACTGTTTTCCCATCCAATCGACACTTGACAACATTGCAAGTGTCAAACAATGTGTCAAAATTAGTATACAAATACAAAAGTTCAATCGGTAAGAACCTTGCTACATGCACACTACGGTGTACACGTTAGTTTACACTTTACCACGCGACATTACCCGGTTGGACAATTTAAATTTCAAACAGTTTTCGCATTCAATTGACACTTGACAACAATGCAAGTGTCAAACAACGTGTCAAAAATCAGTGTACAAATAGCAAAGTTCAGTAAGTAAAAACCTTGCAAATTGTACACTATGGTGTAAACTTTAGTCTACACTTTACCACGTGACATTACACTGTTGGTCAGTTTAAATTTCAAACAATTTTCCTATCTAATTTACACTTGACAACAATGTAAGTGTCAAACAACGTGTCAAAAATTAGTGTACAAATAACAAAGTTCAATCGGTAAGGACCATGCTACATGTACACTATGGTGTACACTTTGCCACGTGACATTACCCTGTTGGGCATTTCAAATTTCAAACAGTTTTCCATCCAAATGGCACTTGATGATAATGCATGTGTCAAACATCATGTCAAAATAAGTGTACAAATAGCAAAGTTCAATTAGTAAGAACCTTGCTTCATGTACACTATGGTGTATACTTTGATTTGCATTTTGCTCGTGACATATCCCTGTTGGACAGTTTAAATTTCAAATAGTTTTCCCATCCAATTGTCACTTGACAATAACGCAAGTGTCAAACAACGCGTTAAAAATTAGTGTACAAATGGCAAAGTTCAATCGGTAAGAACCTCGCGACCCGCACACTATGGTGTACACTTTACTTTACACTTTGCCACGTGACATTAACCTGTTGGACAGTTTAAATTTCAAACACTTTTTCCATCAAATTGACACTTGACAACAATGCATGTGTCAGACAACGTGTCAAAAATTAATGTACAAATAGCGAAGTTCAATCGGTACGAACCTTGCTTCATGTACACTATGGTGTAAAATTTGTTTTACACTTTGCTACGTGACGTTACCCTATTGGACATTTTAAATTTCAAACATATTTCCCATCCAATCGACCCTTGACAACAATGCAAGTGTCAAACACGTGTCAAAATCAATATACAAATAGCAAAGTTCAATCGGCAAGAACCTTGCTACATGACCACTATAGTGTACACTTTAGTTTACAATTTACCACGTGACATTACCCAGTTGGACAGTTTAAATTTCAAATAGTTTTCACATTCAATTGACACTTGACAACAATGCAAGTGTCAAACAACGTGTCAAAAATTTGTGTACAAATATCAAAGTTCAATCAGTAAGAACTTTGCCACATGTACACTATGGTGTACACTTTAGTTTACACTTTGCCACGTGGCATTACACTCCTGGTTAGTTTAAATTTCAAATAGTTTTCTTATCTAATTGACACTTGACAACAATGCAAGTGTCAGAAAACGTGTCAAAAATTAGTGTACAAATAACAAAGTTCAATCGGCAAGAACCTTGCTACATGTGCACTATGGTGTACACTTTAGTTTACACTTTGCCAAGTGTCTGTTACCCTATTAGACATTTTAAATTTCAAATAGTTTTCCCATCAAATTGACACACTTGACAACAATGTAAGTGTCAAACAATGTGTGAAAAATTAGAATACAAATAGCAAAGTTCAATCGTCAAGAACTTTGAGACATGTACACTATGGTGTACACTTTTGCTTACACTTTATCACGTCACATTATCGTGTTGGACAGTTTAAATTTCAAACAGTTTTTCCATCAAATTGACACTTGACAACAATGAATGTGTCAAACAACGTGTCAAAAATCAGTGTAAAAATAGCAAAGCTCAATTGGCAAGAGCTGCAAGTATCAAACAAAATGTCAAACATCATTGTAGAAATAGCAAAGTTCAATCGGTAAGAACCTTGCTTCATGTACACTATGGTGTACACTTTAGTTTACACTTTGCCACGTAACATTACCCTGTTGGACATTTTAAATTTTAAATAGTTTTTCCATCCAATTAACACTTGACAACAATGCATGTGTCAAACAACATGTCAAAAATAAGTGTACAAATAGCAAAGTTCAATCAGTAAGAACCTTGCTACACGTATACTATGGTGCACACTTTAGTTTACACTTTGCCACGTGACATTACCCTATTTGAAAGTTTATATTTCAAACTATTTTCGACTCTAATTGACACTTGACAACAATTCAAGTGTCAAACAACGTGTCATAAATCAATCTACAAATAACAAAGTTTAATCGGTAAGAACCTTGCGACATGAACACTATGGTGTACACTTTAGTTTACACTTTGCTACATGACATTACCCTGTTGGACAGTTTAAATTTCAAACAATTTTCCCATCGAATTGACACTTGACAACAATGCAAGTGTCAAACAATGTGTCAAAAAATAGTATACAAATAGCAAAGTTCAATCGGTAAGGACCATGCTACTTGTATACTACGGTGTACACTTTAGTTGACACTTTGCCACGTGACATGACCCTGTTTGACAGTTTAAATTTCAAACAATTTTTCCATCCAATTGAAACTTGACAACAATGCAAGTGTTAAAAACTTGAAAAAAATCAGTGTACAAATAGGAAAGTTCAACCGGTAAGAACCTTGCTACATGTACACTACGGTGTATATTTTAATTTACACTTTTCTACGTGACATTACCCGATAGGACAGTTTAAATTTCAAGTAGTTTACCTGTCCAATTGACACTTTATAATAATGCAAGTGTCAAACAACATGTCAAAAATCAATGTGCAAATAGTGAAGTTCAATCGGTACGAACCTTGCTTCATGTACACTACTATGTACAGTTAGTTTTACACTTTGCTACATGACATTACCCAGTTGGACATTTTAAATTTCAAATAGTTTCCCCATCCAATCGACACTTAACAACAATGCAAGTGTTAAACAACGTGTCAAAATCAGTATACAAATAGCAAAGTTCAATCGATAAGAACCTTGCTACATGCACACTATGGTGTACACTTTAGTTTACACTTTACGACGCGACATTACCCGGTTAGACAGTTTAAATTTCAAACAGTTTTTGCATTCAATTGACACTTGACAACAACGCAAGTGTCAAACAACGTGTCAAAAATCAGTGTACAAATAGCAATGTTCAATCAGTAAGAACCTTGCGACATGTACACTATGGTGTACACTTTTGTTTACACTTTGCCACGTGACATTACACTGTTAATCAGTTTAAATTTCAAACATTTTTCCTATCTAATTGATACTTGACAACAATGCAAGTGTCAAAAATCAATGTACAAATAACAAAGTTCAATCGGTAAGGACCTTGCTACATATGCACTATGGTGTACACTTTAGTTTACACTTTGCCACGTGTCATTACCCTGTTGGACATTTTAAATTTCAAATAGTTTTCCCATCCAATTGATGTTTGACAACAATGAATGTGTCAAACAACATGTCAAAAAAGAGTGTACAAATAGCAAAGTTCAATCGTAGGAACCTTGCTTCATGTACACTATGGTGTACACTTTAGTTTGCACTTTGCTCGTGACATATCCCTGCTGGAAAATTTAAATTTCAAAATAGTTTTCCCATCCAATTGTCACTTGACAACACTGCAAGTGTCAAACAATGCGTCAAAAATCAGTGTACAAATAGCAAAGTTCAATCGGTAAGAACCTTACGACATGTACACTATGGTGAACACTTTAATTTACACTTTGCCACGTGACATTACCCTGTTGGACAATTTAAATTTCAAACACTTTTCCCAACCATTTGACACTTAACAGCAACACATGTTTCAAATAACTTGCAAAACTCAGTGTACAAATAGCAACGTTCAATCGGCAAGAACGTTGCTTCATGTACACTATGGTGTACACTTTAGTTTAAACTTTGCCACGTGACATATCCATGTTGGGCAATTTAAATTTCAAATAGTTTTTCCATCTAATTGACACTTGACAACAGTGCAAGTGTCAAACAATGTGTCAAAAATCAGAGTACAAATACCAAAGTTCAATCGTTAAGAACCTTGAGACATGTACACTATGGTGTACACTTTAGTTTACACTTTGTCACGTGACATTACCCTATTGGACAGTTTAAATTTCAAATCGTTTTCCCATCAAATTGAGACTTTAGAACAATGAATGTGTCAAACAATGTGTCAAAAATCAGTGTAAAAATAGCGAAGCTCAATCGGTAAGAACAGCAAGTATCAAACAACGTGTCAAAAATCAATGTACAAATAGCAAAGTTCAATCGGTAAGAACCTTGCTTCATGTACACTATGATGTACACTTTAGTTTACACTTTTCCACGTGAATTTACCCTGTTGGACATTTTAAATTTCATACAGATTTCCCATCCAATCGACCCTTGACAACAATGCAAGTGTTAACCAACGTGTCAAAAATTAGTATACAAATAGCAAAGTTCAATCGGTAAGAACCTTGCTTCATGTACACTATGATGTACACTTTAGTTTACACTTTTCCACGTGAATTTACCCTGTTGGACATTTTAAATTTCAAACAGATTTCCCATCCAATCGACCCTTGACAACAATGCAAGCGTTAACCAACGTGTCAAAAATTAGTATACAAATAGCAAAGTTCAATCGGTAAGAACCTTGCTGCATATACAATATGGTGTACACTTTACCACGCGACATTGCCCTATTGGACAGTTTAAATTTCTAACATTTTTCGCATTCAAATGACACTTGACAACAGTGCAGGAGTCAAACAACGTGTCAAAAATCAGTGTACAAATAGCAAAGTTCAATCGGTAAGAACCTTGCTTCACCTACACTATGGTGTACACTTCATTTTTAACTTTGCCCGTGACATATCCTTGTTGGAAGTTTAAATCTCAAACAGTTTTCCCATCCAATTATCTCTTGACAACGATGAAAGTGTGAAACAACGTGTTAAAAATTGGTGTACAACTCAAACAACGCGTTAAAAATTAGTGTACAAATATCAAAGTTCAATCGGTAAGAACCTCACGACATGTACACTACGGTGTACACTTTAGTTTACATTTTGTCACGTGACATTACTCGGTTGGAAAGTTTAAATTTCAAATAGTTTTTCCCTCCAATCGACCCTTGACAACAATGCAAGTGTCAAGCAACGTGTCAAAAATCAGTATACAAATAGCAAAGTTCAATCGGTAAGAACCTTGCTACATGTACACAATTGTGTACACTTTACCACGTGACATTACCCTGTTCGATAGTTTAAATTCCTAACAGTTTTCGCATTCAAATGACACTTGACAACAATGCATGAGTCAAACAACGTGTCAAAAATCAGTGTACAAATAGCAAAGTTCAATCGGTAAGAACCTTGCTTCATATACAATATGGTGTACACTTTACCACGCGACATTACCCTAATGGACAGTTTAAATTTCTAACAGTTTTCGCATTCAAATGACACTTGACAACAGTGTAGGAGTCAAACAACGTGTCAAAAATGAGTGTACAAATAGCAAAGTTCAATCGGTAAGAACCTTGCTTCACCTACACTATGGTGTACACTTCATTTTTAACTTTGCCCGTGACATATCCTTGTTGGAAGTTTAAATTTCAAACAGTTTTCCCATCCAATTATCTCTTGACAA